>NW_027104649.1:161066-161593 GCF_000696795.3 Halyomorpha halys | reverse complement strand
TCTCGTGACCTTATATTGTAAACTGTTTTTAGAGTTCTACTACTGAGTAGTTTCTTTACATCCTGTATCATATCATTATCTCATTATGATCAAATTTACTGGTTGTATTTTTTATACAGTTGTAAATATCAATTAATAAATAAATAAAAAAAAATAAAACTTTTACTGACCACTTCTCTTCTTTCTTTCATTTACATTTGCAATTATAGATGGGACAAAGGCAATTAGCCGGCATTTATAAGCATTTTAAAAAAGAAAATGACAACAAAATAAAGGTATCCTTGAAAATGACCTGAGGGTCGAAACGTTGGCAGGTTTTGAAAAGAATAAAGTTGAGAAAAAAGAATCAAAGTTGTTTTTAAACAAATTAATTTTATTCATTAATAAAAAGGAAAAATGACTTAAAACTTTACAAATACAAACTAATTTTATAATAAAAAAAACCGTGCCCGTGTAGGCCTCGGCGCGAAGCGACATATTTCCGTGACAACGTATACTCTATGCTAATATTACATAAATATAAATTA
>NW_027104649.1:160214-160728 GCF_000696795.3 Halyomorpha halys | reverse complement strand
TTACTGGAAGATTAAGATTACATAAATTTATAAGATAATAATATAATATAAGATATGATAATATAAGATAATAAGGTTATGATAATATAAGATTAAGATTACATAAATTTGACAGAGAATTCCGTCAATCATAAAGTTGATAAAGACAGCATCATACATATCGACACATTTTGAATATTATAAAATCCTCATAATACTTTTTTTCACTTTTTTCTGCATTTCAGAAGCCCATTTTCTTGTCATTTCTTTTATTCTTGTCTTTCTAAATTCTCACTTTTTTTTTTAATTTATTTTATATTCACTATCCTTCCTGTTTCATTTATATTCATGTATCTATCTTTCAATTTATATCCATGTATTATCTTCTTATGTGTACTTATATTAATTACTTTGTTATTAATTTTCTATTATATTTTACACTTTTCTGTATCCCCGCTAATTTGGTATATTTTGTTTGTTTGTTTAGAACTTCTTATCATTATCTTAGATTAATTTTTATTAATATCTTCTTGTT
>NW_027104649.1:159671-160164 GCF_000696795.3 Halyomorpha halys | reverse complement strand
TCTCCTTTAGAAATGTTATTGGAATTCTATCAATGGGTAGATTCTCCACATGTTTTTATCATGTCATAATATCACTTAAAGCAAATTTACTTGATGTGTCATATGTATACAGTTGTAAATATCAATAAATAAATTATTTAAAAAAAAAAAAAGGATTTATAACAATTACTTAATAAAACATTACTTATTTATTAATTACCCCGATGATTCGCCGAGGTGTCTGAAAAGCAGATGGCCACGGGATCTTTTAATTTAAATTAATGTTTAAAGCCCCATCATTGGGTGGTTCCTTCCCAAGACTATCAACTGTTTGAAGCATTCCTCATATTTATATACTGTAATTTATTTAAAAACAAATTTGATCCTTTTTCTCAACTTTATTCTTTTTCTTATTCTAACTAACCTGTTGAAGGTAGGTTCTGTTTAAAGTTTGCAAATGTAAATGAAAGAAAGAAGAGAAGTGGTTGATACAAGTTTTAAATTTAAGAAAGAG
>NW_027104649.1:152619-152986 GCF_000696795.3 Halyomorpha halys | reverse complement strand
ATCCCCGCTAATTTGGTATATTTTGTTTGTTTGTTTAGAACTTCTTATCATTATCTTAGATTAATTTTTATTAATATCTTCTTGTTTGAGAGTGGCTTTAAAGATTTATTTAAAAACAAATTTGATCCTTTTTTTCTCATCTTTATTCTTTTCAAAACCTTCCAACGTTTCGACCCTCAAGTCATTTTCAAGGATACCTTTATTTTGTTGTCATTTTTTTTTTTAATTCTTAAAAATGCCGGCTAATTGCCTTTGTCCCATCTATAATTTCATCTATATAATTCTTTCTTAGATTTAAAACTTCAATGATCCTTATTTTGTTACTAATAAAACCATCCATAAAGACCTAAATGTTCCTTATGTAACC
>NW_027104649.1:152163-152569 GCF_000696795.3 Halyomorpha halys | reverse complement strand
CTGTTGAAGGTAGGTTCTGTTTAAAGTTTGCAAATGTAAATGAAAGAAAGAAGAGAAGTGGTTGATACAAGTTTTAAATTTAAGAAAGAGTTATAAAGAAGAAGTTATAGATGAGACAAAGGCAATTAGCCGGCATTTTTAGGAATTTTAAAAGAGAAAATGACAACGAAGTAAAGGTATCCTTGAAAATGACCTAAGTGGTCGAAACGTTGGAAGGTTTTGAAAAAAGAGAAAAGTTGAGAAAAAGGATCAAATTTGTTTTTAAATAAACTAAACCACTCTCAAACAAGAATATATTAATAAAAATTAATCGTAATACTGTATTTTTTTGTACAGATGTAAATTACAATAAATAAATTAATTAACACAACTGACATTTGTATCTCTCTCTTTAGCGTACACCTTT
>NW_027104649.1:144983-145453 GCF_000696795.3 Halyomorpha halys | reverse complement strand
CTTCTCAACCACCCAAATCCACTTGTTTCTAACCTGGCTTCTCCTTCATTACCTAATAATCCTCCTAGGCGTCTGAAAAGAAGACGGCCTCGAGACCTTCTTCTAATAAAATGATTGTTTTATAATTCTTTCATTTTTTTTTATAAGTATATATTCATTATATTTTAGTTCTGTTTAATACATACAATTTTTTTGTTAAATATAGACTTCAAATATATTTCTGTAATCATACCAACTCAAAAATAATTTTTTTCCCAGCGCATATTATACCTGGCAAGAGGAAAATCTTTCACTGAGGCTCTCAGTTCAGCCAACAATCTGCCACAGCCGTATTTGAACTTAGGCCCTAAAGTCAGTAATAGAGCGACATTTCTTTATATAAGTCTATAGACTGCTATGTATTGACAATCCTGGGTATTATTAAGGTGTTTCGTCATCTGCCCCTATACCTGGTCAGGGTATCCTTCTGG
>NW_027104649.1:144691-144933 GCF_000696795.3 Halyomorpha halys | reverse complement strand
GGAGCATTTTACGAAGCAGGATTTTACGAAGGATTTTGAACTGTAAGGATTGGATTTGGAAGGAATTTAATGGTTTAGTGGAGCCCCAAAGCTCAAATTCGTATGTCCAGATAGACCTTATAATAGTCATGTAGATCAGTCTTTTGTAATGGATTCGCAATTTAGACTGTTTGTCTAGTAAATGTTGCAATAGTCGAAATCTTTGAGCAGTTTCTTGTCTTTTTAGTCTTGTATGAGGATTC
>NW_027104649.1:143421-144089 GCF_000696795.3 Halyomorpha halys | reverse complement strand
ATTGTTCACTGACAATATACATGTAATTTATAATCTTAAACACTTTCTTGAGACTGGTAAGTTTTTTAAAAATAAATAATTTAATTTCTATCCATTTTAGTCTCAACGCATTTTATTTTTCTTAGAAGTTCGACGTTTCGGCCAATCCGGCTATTCTCAGGGACAATCTTAATACAGTTTTGGAATTATATGATTTAAAAAGCTCTAACTCCAAGCAGGCTATTCTGCCCAGGTCAAAACAATAATTTCTAATTAGTCAATATTCACTTAAAACCAAAATTAAAATCATTTATCACAGTCACTATTCCTTAAAAACTTTATCTTTAGTTGTTATATAATTCCAAAACTTTGTTTTTAATACTTTTTATTTATTGATAGATATTACAATCTGCCACACAGTTGTAGGTAATAGGTAATAGTGATGAATGATTTCATACATAATAGAATAAAATAAAATAAATAAAAAAAAACTCTCTTAAAATATATATAAACAAAAGAATAAACAAAATGAACATAATCAAACTATCTGTAATTCCAAAACTGTATTAAGATAGTCGCTGAGGATGGCCGGATTGGCCGAAACGTTGGACTTGTAAGGATAAATAAAATGTGTTGAGACTAAAATAGATAGAAATTAAGTTATTTATTTTTAAAAAATTATTTTTTAT
>NW_027104649.1:138776-139626 GCF_000696795.3 Halyomorpha halys | reverse complement strand
TGAGGACGGGTATCGTGATGGAAAACTATACCTTTGCGATTATGAGAGACAAAAATGATTTGAGACACTTGCATGAGATATGTTAAGCGTTTCTGCGATATCCTGTGTCGTAGAATGAGGGCTGTCTGTGACCAATGTTTGAATTTGGTTATCATCTTCCAAGTCAAAATTTCGTTTCTGAACCAAACAAACCACTTACGGACGGTGCTTTCTCCTAAAGCATAATCGCATTACACACTGCAAATTTTGTTAACCGTCTGTGCTGCGGATTTTCATTTTTGGAAATAAAAAATCATTAAATGACGAAAATGAATTTTTTTTCTCTTCCATTTTGAGCTAGCAAAATACCACTTAAAGATAAGGAATCTCGGTTGAAACTGATGCATAAAAGCACTTTAACTAATCCTTTTTTAGAATATGTAAACATTATTGATCAAGTAAATATGATTTTATAAATACAGATGATTAAATTGAAATATCAAAAACGCTACGAACTTATTTTACAACCGAATGTATAATATTATCTTTTCTCCAAGACTGGTTTTACATTTTTTAAATAAAACAATTTGTATTCAAGTTAAGACACAAACACTATTTATAATTATAAATTGCTTTCATGATTTGCATTTATCCAGTTATAATTTTTAGAAATCCTAAGTAAAATACTTGATGCTCCTTATTACGTTACAGATACCTTAACATCCCATTTGCAGCAGATTTGGCCCAAAACAGATATGCGTCTTTTCATTCCAAACGCTTTAACCATTCTAACCCATTAATTCTTAATCTTTCATCCTTAACAATCCCTGATAATCCTCCGAGGCGTCTGAAAAGAAGATGGCCATGGGAC
>NW_027104649.1:134227-137086 GCF_000696795.3 Halyomorpha halys | reverse complement strand
TATTTGTACAGTTGTAAATCACATTAAATAAATTTAAAAAATAAATAAATAATTTATTGTAAAATTGTTAGGTGACTGATTATTTCTAATAAACAAAATTAAGTGTATTTTAAGTAAGCCATATTGAAAATTCGAGATTCAAAATCAGTTACACTATTTCAGTAAGGATAAAACCTATCTGATATTAAAGATAATTTAATCATATGCTGATTTTGACAATTTCTTGGTAAATCAATGTATAATAAATTATATTATATTAAAAAAAGAATAAATCGCATACATCTTTATAATAATCTCAGTGTCATATAACTTTCCGTTAATTAGCTGGGATGTTCACAGAAACACAGACCCTGTTACGAGCCCTAGAGAAAGCAATTATAAACTTAAATTAGAAATTAGAAGTGCTAAAATTAGTTATAATTGAAACTAATAGCTAAAATTGTCATGGAAACGACCCGTATTCATGAATGAAACATTGATAAATATAATGAAATGAAAAATAGTTTATTATTCTGGGACTAGGTACAATTATAAAGATAATGTTAATTTTATTGGCCATAAAACAGTGTGGCCACAATTAATTATAACTTATATACAGGAAAGAAAAAATAAATTAATTAAAAACTAACAGACTAAATAAAAAAACAAAACAAAAAGGTAATTACAAAATATCTGTACTATTATAATAATTGAATAGATTGGTGAAGAAAATGGTAGTTAAATAGAAGGGTTTTAAAAGAGGGAAGGGTAGGTACATGACGTATGTTAGAGGGAATGGAGTTCCAGTGATATGGAGCTCGGGAAAAAAACGATTTAGCAAACGCAGCAGTTCAGTGAGGTGGAGGGTATATGTCAGATAAATGGAACCTGGATTGGACTGAGAATTTGAATTGCAGGTTCTCTAGGATATAGGAGGAGCATTGAGTACTAATTACTTGGAATAGAAAGAAAGCTAACAAATACTGGCATCGGAAGGATGGATAGAACCACTTCAGTTCGGCGTAATACTGGGTTATGTCCGTATCTCTGTTGATACCGAAAAGAAATCGTAATGGGCTATTCATAAGACGTTTAAGTTTAGATTCGAGATTACCCGAGAGTCCACCTGGCAGACATAGTCAAAGTGGGGGAAGACAAGAGAGGAAACTAATAGTTGACGAGTTTTAAGTGGAAGGAGATAACGGATTCTATTCAATTGCTTTAAGGTAGCTATGGTTCGGCGAAAAATTTGGGCAATGTGTGGTTTCTTGGATAAAGTTTGATGAAAAGTGACACCAAGATTTTTGACTGATGTATGGAATGAGATAGGAGTATTGTTAAGGAAAAGGTTGTATATAAATATTTATCCTACCTATGGGGATTTAAGCAATTATTTTCAACAATAACTGCATCACAAACACTACATGCACACATAACATCTATTGAAGAATGGTGTAAAAACTGGAGAATCAAAATAAATCCTGACAAATCCCACCAGATCACCTTTACTCTCCGTCGTAAACCTCTACCCTCCTGTCCTACAGTATCCTTTCTAAATACACCACTAACGCCTGTTGAACAGATTCGATACTTAGGACTCCATCTTGACAAGAGACTTACTTGACAAACACTTAAGCTTCACATTCACTACAAAAAATTAGTATACACTACAATAATCAGACCAATTTAGACATATGGAATTGAGCTCTGGGGCTCCACCAAACCATCAAATTCTCCTCGCATCCAATCGTTACAATCCAAAATCCTACATAAAATCCTTGATGCTCCTTATTACGTCACAAATAAACTCATTCATAAAGACCTTAACATCCTATTCGTTGCAGATTTGACCCAAAACAGATATGCGTCTTTTCATTCCAAACTCCTTAACCATCCTAAACCATTAATTCTTAATCTTTCATCCTTAACAATCCCTGATAATCCTCTCAGGCGTTTGAAAAGAAGATGGCCACGGGACCTTCTAATTTAAATTAATGTTTGAAATGCCACCAATGGACGGTTCCTTCCCAATATTTACAAGTGTATAAGAATCATACAACATATTTACTCATTGTATTTACTACTTGTACAGTTGTAAATCACATTAAATAAATTAAGAAAATAAATATAAAGAAGGTAATTACAAAATATGTGTACTATTATAATGGATTAGATTGGTAAAGCAAAACGTTGTTGAATAGAAGGGTTTTAAAGGAGGGAAGGGTAGGTACATGAGGTATTTTAGAGGGGATGGAGTTCCAGAGATATGCAGCTCGGGTTATAAAACGATTTATCGAAAGCAGCAGTTCAGTGAGGTGGAGGGTAGATGTCAGATAAACGGGACCTGGTATTATGCTATTGAACTGAGAATTTGAAATGCAGGTTTTCTAGGATATAGGAGAGGTATTGAGTACTAATTATTTGGAATATAAAGGATGCTAACAAATACTGGCCATGGAAGGATGGATAGAACCACTTCAGCTCGGCGTAATACTGGGATAATTTTGAGATTTTTGACTGACGTATGGAATGAGATAGGAGTATTGTTTAAGAAAAGGTTGTATATAAATATATACCCTACCTATGGCGACTTTAGCAATTAGTTTCAACTATAGCTAATGTTTACCCATCTCTGTCAACAGTAATTAAAGCCGATAGCATCTAAACTCAACACATTTAACTTTTAATTGAAGGACTTTCTTTTTTTCATCACTTATTTGCTGTGATCGAGATGATTTGCTCCTGATATAAACGTTAAAAAAAAGGCTGAAGCTAAATAAAACAAGAAGAATTTCACTGAGCAAACAAAACAATAAAAAAGTTTTTAATTCAAATCATCTCCACAAAGGGTACAAAACTTTGTAAACAAGAAAGGGTAGC
>NW_027104649.1:128046-128933 GCF_000696795.3 Halyomorpha halys | reverse complement strand
ATCATTTATGATTTAATTCAATATTTCGTATAATTCTAAATTTGTTTGTTTACTATTCCTTTTCAATTGTATGTTTCTCTAAATGTTGTTGTTATCTCTTTTGTTCAATAGCCCTATGAAGACTTCAAACTCAGGTCGAAACGTCGGCATAAAATAAATAAATATGGTTTTGTTTATTTATGTTGTTCTTTGCTGACCGCACCCCTCCCCCTGTTTTAGGATATGTAAACATTATTGAGCAAGTAAACATGATTTTATATAGACAGAGAGAATTAAATTAAAATATTGAAAAACGCTAAGAACTTAGTTTACAACCCAATAGTTTTCAGGACCTTTGACAAAATAAATTTTAAAAACGTTGATTTTTCGTTTATTTGGAGAAAAACGTGAACGATTCAACGTATTTATTTCGGTTCTTGTTTTTTTTTATATTGATTGCAAAAACGCGAATTCAAACTAGCTAAGAGTTTTTTTTTACCAGATTATTCTGCTTCTACTCAACTTAACATGCTTTGGGTATATGTACAGTATTAGAGTGTTAATTACAAGTGTTATACTCATAGTACAAGAGTTGGGGATGTATTCTACAGTCTAATATTAAAAAAAGGCTCAAAATTGACGAGTCTGCTAAGTATAGATATGGGGAATAAAAAATGACGGCTGTTTAAAAAAACAAATTTTCATTCGGAGCTCTATATCTTAAAAACTACCAACAAAATTAGAAAACCTAATAAAACATAATTTAAAGTAGAGTAAATTTGCTAAAACATGAGCTCTAATAGAGCTATTTACGTTCAATAGTTCTCGAGATATAGCTTTCTAAAAAGCAACGTTTCATAAACAATGCGAAATAAGTTATTAGTGAATTTACTGTAGGAAATCTATAT
>NW_027104649.1:127460-127847 GCF_000696795.3 Halyomorpha halys | reverse complement strand
TAACGTGCTATAAATAAGTTCATGACACTTATATTTGTTGAGTTAGTAGTATTAATAATATTCACATATGAAATTATGTCCAAACAACTGTAAATCTATATATTTTAGCCAATATCACGAAAACAAATACTCCTACAAAGATAAACATCATAAATATCTTTAATTTGAGTGCTAATGGACATCTGTACGTCCAATGGTTTCTGAGATATAGATTTCTCAAAATAAATTTTCTGACTTCTGATTTTCCAGTGCATTTCTTAAGAAATAAAGCTATATCACGAGAACTATTGAACGTAAAAAGTTCTATTAGGGCTAACATTTTCTTTACTTTAAATGATGAAATCTAAGAGAGGTTTTCTAGTGTTGTTGGTATTTTTAAAGATATAG
>NW_027104649.1:122928-124382 GCF_000696795.3 Halyomorpha halys | reverse complement strand
CTGCAACGTGGGGCGAAACGTTGGCTCAATAAAATAGTATAATTATCTACTATTTGAGTTTTTTTTTACCCCACCCGGACCCTATTCCATTCATCTATACACACGGTCAATCAACAATCTTCCAATAAAGGCTCTAATTCGTAGGATGTCTAAAAAACTTAATTTTATTTTTTTAAATTTACGATGTTCATTTTTATATTTATTTTAACATATTTTAAATCATAATTAGCCACACCTTTGTTCAATTTTATTTCGTGTTTTATATTTTCTTATTTAGTTACCTTAGTGTATCTTTTTTAGCCCTGATAAAGCCCTTCAACATGGGCTGAAACGTTAGATCACAACAAAAAGTTTTTTTAGTATTTGAATTTTTCTTTGACCGTGGCCGGAACATCTTTTATTAATGCACACGGTGAATCAACAATCTTTCAATAATAAATAAATATATTCTTGTAAACATCAAATTTTAGAATGTAACCTTACAATACAGTGTATAATCTTGTTCTTATTTATCCCAGATGAAGCCCTTGTTACGGTTGCCATGGTGAAATAAAAACACTGGCTAGATCTGCGTAGACAAGAGGTGTTACGGTTGTCATGGTGAAAACAAAACACGATATCGCTCGTTTGAGACGAGTGGGTTTTGGTTTTGTGAAGGCGACAGTTTGATTTCGGAACACGTTATGATTGTTAAATGTGAAGTGTTAATGGTTTAAAGGCCCTCTGTCTTTACTGTTTGAACCGGAATATCACCATGTGAGAAATTTTGTCATATATGTTTTGTTTTTCAAAATTATGGTGTTAACTTCAATAGACAGTCATTAACAATAGAAGTGGAGAACTAAATTTTATTTTATTTTTATTATATATTCACTTTTATACTCTTTTGGATAATAATGTAAATATAGTTTTTAAGGTTAAGGTTAAGTCAAGCTATAAGTTTTAATTGTTTTATTAATTGATAAGAATTCTTTTTTTCCTTTTTCATTCTCTGTATATATATTTTTTTCTTATTATTAAACTTTCGTACATATAGTTCTGCTGTTATTTTTCTGCTTTCAACTTGTTAATTTACTTATATTTTTTTTATTGTTCTCCGAATAAGTAACACCCTTAAGTTTTCTGTTACCTACTTGTAAAAGTATTAGCCAGTGGTCATAATTCAACAATTGTTTGTATAGGGGTATATTTTAGTTATATTGTGGGCATAATGCTTCGGGGTTTTCGTTATTTCCAAGAAAAATAACGTGGCACCTAAGGAGTAATTCATTCTTTATTGTTTAGTTTTGGTTTTTTTTCCTTTTGCGACTAAATATATATTTTTTTAATGGAATATGGTCCGGGTGCGGTAAAAAAAAAACTCAAATAGTAGATAATTATACTATTTTATTGAGCAAACGTTTCACCCCACGTTGCAGGGCTTCGTCAGGGCTAAAAAAGATACAAACACTATA
>NW_027104649.1:120021-121303 GCF_000696795.3 Halyomorpha halys | reverse complement strand
TTTTTTTTACATTTCTTAATTTATTGGTGAGTGGTACGTCAGCCCACATTGAATCCCAACTTTTTCGGATTCTGTTCCTTAAAAATGCCTTTATGTCTTTCGGCTCGTAAATTTGGAGTGGTGGAACGTTCATTGTAGCAGCCTCTTTAGCCACTTTATCCGCTGCCTCATTTCCAGATATTCCTAAGTGCCCTGGAGGTTCTCACTACAGTTTGAACCTTTATGTTATATATACTGTAATAAATAAAACAGTAAAAACATCTTATGGTGTCCACCCATTTAACATCCTGATTCCACAGGGTTGATCTACTGTTACAGTAACAGAATAAATAATTATCAAACACACCGGAATTCGAACCTCGGTCCTTGGAGTAAATATAGTGCTTTATCACTGAGCCATTCCGCTCCTAATTGTTCAATATATACATTTATATTTATAGCTGTATTATTGAGGATCCGTCTATATTATAACTACTAAATTTATTGCGAAGTTTTACGACTTTATAGTGATAATGAACAAAATAATTATTTTTAAAAAAAATCCTTAACTAATTCTAAACTCAAACACTAAAATAGTGTTTGAGGAAAAAAAAAAGTATTCACAAATTGATAATTTATTTTTTTTTTTTTTTATAAATACATATTACTTTTTTTCCGCCCACCTTTGAACGTATTATTTCACTTTTAAACCTTTTCTCACACATTTGTCGTCCCCCACTTATATTACGTTTCCTCTTTTTAACTGTTGTTAAATAACCATGACACTGTCATCTTCCGGTACTTCGTTATTCGGTAATTCGTTCATTCCTATATATTTTTAACTCTTCCTATCACCTTTTGTCATCACCCTCTCACACGCTTTCTTCCTCTAAATGTTTCTACTTTTTATTTTTTATTTTCACCCTCCCATAACGTTTTCTTTATAACAAAACACTTAGTCATTGTTGTAACGGCTTTTTAGTTTCAGAGTTTGGCCGTCATTAGCGCAGTATCCATTAGGCGTTTGATCTTCCAGCGAACAGGTTCGTTTTTATTCTTTTTTTGTTGTCTTACCCCTTTCTTTATTTTACTCTTACCCCTTTATTTTCTCCACTTTAAACCATTTTCCTTACTCGCGTTATAAGTTTTGTTCACTATACTTATAATTTGCCTCTTTATCATCTATTATTGTTACATATATTTTCTTCCTCTCAATTTTCATTTTCTTTTCATATTTCAATTTTTAAATTAATAATAACTAATATGTTCATACTTCTTTGCATTATATAACTTTATTTTTATT
>NW_027104649.1:118611-119971 GCF_000696795.3 Halyomorpha halys | reverse complement strand
GTCTCTAGTCAAGATGGAGTCCTAAGTATCGAATCTGTTCAACAGGCGTTAGTGGTGTATCTAGAAAGGATACTGTAGGACAGGAGGGCAGAGGTTTACGACGCAGAGTAAAGGTGATCTGGTGGGATTTGTCAGGATTTATTTTGATTATCCAGTTTTTACACCATTCTTCAATAGATGTTATGTGTGCCTGTATATTAAAGTGTGATATAAACATTTATTTTTTATCGTATAGAAGTTGCTCTAAGGCAAACTGTGAATATATCGATTGTAGATCACTATCCGTTGCCAGTCCTTTGATTTTTCACAACTTGTTGTGATCACTTCGAAACTAGTATTTTTGTTCTAACTACAGTTTGAACTTTTATGTTGTATATAAATGTAATGAATAAAACAGTAAAATCATCTTGTGGTGTCCACCCATTTAACATCCTGATTCCAAAGGGTTGATCCACTGTTACAGTAACAGAATAAATAATTATCAAACACACCGGAATTCGAACCATTTATAGCTGTGATTATTGAGGATCTGTTTATATTAAAACTACTAAATTTATTGCGAAGTTTTACGACTTTATAGTGATAATGAACAAAATAATTATTTTTAAAAAAATTCCTTAACTAATTCTAAACTCAAACACTAAAATAGTGTTTGAGGAAAAAAAAAAGTATTCACAAATTGATAATTTATTTATTTTTTTTTTATAAATACATATTACTTTTTTCCGCCCACCTTTGAACGTATTATTTCACTTCTAAACCTTTTCTTACACATTTGTCGTCCCCCACTTACGTTTCCTCTTTTTAACTGTTGTTAAATAACCATGACACTGTCATCTTCCGGTACTTCGTTATTCTGTAATTCGTTCGTTCGTATATATTTTTAACTCTTCCTATCACCATTTGTCATCACCCTCTCACACGCTTTCTTCTTCAAAAAATTTTTCTACTTTTTATTTTTTATTTTCACCCTCTCGTAACGTTTTCTTTATAACAAAACACTTAGTCATTCTTGTAACGGCTTATTTAATTCAGAGTTTGGCCGTCATTAGCGCAGTATCCATTAGGCGTTTGCTTTTCCAGCGAACAGGTTCGTTTTTATTCTTTTTTTGTTTCCTTCCCCTTTCTTTATTTTACTCTAACCCCTTTATTTTCTCCACTTTTAACCATTTTCCTTACCCGCGTTATAAGTTTTGTTCACTATACTTATAATTTGCCTCTTTATCATCTATTATTGTGACATATATTTTCTTCCTCTCAATTTTCATTTTCTTTTCATATTTCAATTTTTAAATTAATAATAACTAATATGTTCATACTTCTTAGCATTATATAACTTCATTTTTATTTCATTTCCTTA
>NW_027104649.1:116652-117681 GCF_000696795.3 Halyomorpha halys | reverse complement strand
GCAATTTTTTATTCCCCCTACCTATACTTGGCAGACTCATCAATTTTGACAATTATACATATTTTTCTTGGGCTTTTGTATTAACCAGTTCGATGTAAGCATAATGCAAGATACAAATTTGAAGTTCATTAGAGGGGTCATATTTATTGTGAAATTTCATCTAAAGTAAATTAAAAACGTAATGATTTTGCGTTCCAGTTGGAAGGCGATATGGAGAATTATGTTTGATACAAAATAACGTAAATTCTTTTAACAGTACAATACATAATAAATAAAAAAACACCTAAAAATTGGGAATCGCTAAATCAATATTGTATGGTTATGTGTGAATAACGTCACATAGGGCGTCCTTCTGTTGGCACAGATATTAAAAATCTTAGTTTATAAAATTAATCTGGTATATATATTAATTAAAATGTGTATGATTATGTTTCTGAATTATCTGACAATAATATTAATATTTCTTCAATTTTTTATCTGCATATCGTCAAATACTCTATTGCATCCCACATGTCTCGCATACTCCGTCGCAAGTTGCAAGATGACATACTCTTTAATTAAACACTAACAAAGCGAATTCAATTTACAAAGGTTTCATTTGACAATCCTGAAGCATGTTTGTGACAGAATGACATAACAAATATTTTATCATGAGGTTCATTTTCTCAACTTATTCATTGGTTGTTATCTTGCTCTTTGTCCTTAGCCATGATGAACGCTAGAACTTCTGACCGAAACGTTGGCACTATTTTTTATTTATTTATTGCTATTTATAACTGTATATGATTATACATTTAGTAAATCTGAACTAAGTTAAATTGGAGTGTTACAGGCGTGTAGAGAAACTACTCATTGGTAGCACTCTAATGACATTTTACATTAACTGGTCTCGTGGCCATCTTCTTTTCCGACGCCTCGGAGGATTGTCAGGAATGAAAGAGGATGAATGATTAGAAACTAAGGGGTTTGAGTGGTTAGAGAGTTTATAATGGAAGGAGTGATATCTGGTTCGGGCTAGATCGGTTACAT
>NW_027104649.1:113920-114433 GCF_000696795.3 Halyomorpha halys | reverse complement strand
TAGTAAATGTTGCAATAGTCGGAATCTACGAGCAGTTTCTTGTCTTTTTAGTCTTGTATGAGGATTCCATGTCAGTCATTTGTCGAGATGTAGTCATATATGGACATGTGTCATCGGCATACATGGTGAAGATAGTGTTAGGATGGGTTGGGATGTCAGCTGTGAAAACTGTATAAAAGATAGGACCAAGGATACTACCCTGAGGTACAGGAATGCTTTAAAAGAACAATGATAGCTTTATTGACCACCACCTGGACTATCTTCCTGCAATCTACTTCATACGGTTAACTATCTTCTTCCAATGGAAAACAAATAGTTATAATATATTGTATTTACTGTGTAGAAGATTAATGATTGTAAAAATAATAAAAATAAAAAATCTGTTTTATATCGTGTATATACGCTATATATGTTTGTAGTATATATAAAGGGTGTTTTTTTAAGCCCGATAGAACTTGAAATTGTAAAAAATAACACAAAAAATTAAATTGTAATCAAAATTTTTTTTTTATT
>NW_027104649.1:110678-111085 GCF_000696795.3 Halyomorpha halys | reverse complement strand
GAGTAATAGTCAATATGTATTTACTGTATACTATTACTTCAATTATACTTTATACTTTTTTGTTTTTAAATAATTAGTTAATCCCATCAAATCACTTTTACCCTTCGTCGTAAACCTACCGACTGTCCTACAGTATCATTTAATAATGTTGATCTTACTCCTGTCGAACAAACCCGCTAGCTTGGATTACATCTGAAAAAACGATTAACCTGGAATCCTCACACCAGACTGAAAGACAGGAAACTGCACGTCGATTTCGACTTTTAAAGCACTTACTGTGCAAACGGTCTAATCTTCCAATTCATTACAAAAAGATTTTTTTAATTTATTTAAGTGTTTCGACCACTCGGGCCATTTACACTTGATATACAAATTCGATGATAATTGGCATGTTCATACAGTTGAAA
>NW_027104649.1:110084-110628 GCF_000696795.3 Halyomorpha halys | reverse complement strand
TCCCTCAATTTGTTATTGGAAACATTTTCCCACAAAAGATTGATCTACATGACTGTAATAAGGCCAATCTGGACATACGGATTTGAGCTTTGGGGCTCCACTAAATCTTCGAATCCAATCATTTCAATCCAAAATCCTTCGTAAAATCCTCAATGCTTCCTACTTTATCACAAATAAAATCATACATAAAAACATTAAGGTTCCATATGAAACCGATCTGGCCCGAACCAGATATCACTCCTTCCATTACAAACTCCATAACTACCCAAACCCACTAGTTTCTAATCTTGCTTCCTCTTCCATTCCTGACAATACTCCGAGGCGCCTGAAAAGAAGATGGCCACGAGACCTACTAAGGTAAAACGTCATTAGAGTGCTACCAATGGGTAGTTTCTCTACACGCCTGTAATACTCCAATTTGACTGAGATCAAATTTGCTAAATGTATTATAATATACAGTTGTAAATAGCAATAAATAAATAAAAAAATATTAATTTCTTTTTTTTGTTTTTAGTTGTCTTATTGATTAATCCACATATTTTAT
>NW_027104649.1:107752-110034 GCF_000696795.3 Halyomorpha halys | reverse complement strand
TTTTTAGTTGTCTTATTGATTAATCCACATATTTTATTAACATGTGTAAACAAACACTCACATGAATATTTATATAAACATAAAGACAGGTTAAGGACTCATCGGCTCCGATGAAATTGGAACGGAAGAGGAAATTGGGGGGAGGTTGGCTAATTCAGTTTGTCCAACTCGGCGCCCCCCTCACGTGTCGGCAAAAATTGGCATCGCCCGAGGCCCCCCGTATCTGGACGTGACTATGGCTCGGGCTGTTGGAAAATATATTAACCGCGATTCGGCCTGCCAAATATCAGGCGATTGAATCTCAAAATCGATAGTCGATTTTCTATTTTTCTTATGGACACACCAAGAGAGTAACTTAGGTATCATAAAAAAACAACAAACTTAAATAGAAATGCACCTTGTATTGGTTTTGTTTTATTTATTTGTATTACCTTGTATTGGTATATAGGTATTTATTTGAATGTTACAAATATTATTGAGACCACATTTCGATGATAAATTTATAGTTTTAATATAAATTATACTTAAATTTGAGGTGTAGATAGTTGACCTTAGAACAAATTCAAGTATAATTGGAGAAATTTGCCGGGGGGTGCGGTCAGCAAAGAACAACATAAATAATCAAAACCATATTTATTTATTTTATGCCGACGTTTCGACCTGAATTTGAGGTCCTCATCAGGGCTATAGAACAAAAGAGATAACAACAACATTAGAGAAACATACAATTGAAAATGAATAGTATACAAACAAATTTAGAAGTATACAAAATATTGAATTAAATCATAAATGATAAAAATTGATAACTGATAATTGAATAATAAAAAAATTTTTATTGATTGATAATCGTGGAATTGGATGTTGTTATCTCTTTTGTTCTATAGCCCTGATGAAGAACTGAAATTCAGGTCGAAACGTCGGCATAAAATAAATAAATATGGTTTTGTTTATTTATATTGTTCTTTGCTGGCCGCACCTCCCGACAAACTTCTCCAATTATATTTAAATTTGTTCCTTAGTTAGTTTTTTATAAGCTTATCAAATTTTTAATTATGCGAAACCCTCAATGGAGTAAGCATGACGGTTCTTTTAGTACAAGAGCCCAAGAAGACAAAAAGGCAGTTATCTCAACCCAACTTTTGATTACTTAATTTAAAACTAGCTATAATTACTAGTCAAAATTGATGAGTCTGCCAGGTATAGGTAGGGGAAATAAAAAATGGCGGCTGTTTCAGAACGTTAAAGAGTAATTAATTTTTTATTCGGAGCTCTATATCTTTACAACATTAGAAAATCTAAGAGAACATCATTTCAAGTAGAGTAAATTTGCTGAAATGTAAATCCTAGTAGAGCTATTTACGTCCAATAGTTCTCGAGATATAGCTTTTTAAAAAGCAATCTTTCATAAAAATGTACAGAACGTACTGAGACGTAATCTCAAAAACCATTTGGCACAGATGTCTGTTAGCACAGAAATTAAAGCTAGTTTAATGGGCAATGAAGTGGTTTAATACCTTTATATTCGTAGCAACATTCGTCTGTTTCATGATATTTGCTAAAATAAATTAATTTATAGTAGTTAGGACAAATTTTCATTTGCCAAATTTAGATTTCATATGTGAATATTATAAAAACTACTATCCCTACGAAGATAAGTGTCATAAACTACTTTATAGTAAGTTAAATTTCCTTTATTTTGAGTGTTGGCAGACATGTGTGCGTCTTATGGGTCTAGAGATATATTTTTTCAAAAACCAAACATTATATCTCAACAACTAGAAATTAATATTTTGTGAGTTTATTTTGTTATAGAAATACTTCTATTATGAAGATAAACTTTATAAACTACTTTTTAGTACAATTATTTAGCTATAATTTGAGTGCTAATTGGTATTTGTACGTAAAATGGTATTTGAGATATAGTATTCTCCAACTTCTGATTTTTCAGTGCATTTTTTATGAAATGTTACTTTTAAAAGGCTATATCTCGGGAACTATTGACCGTAAATAGCTCTATTAGGGCTCATATTTTAATATATTTACCCTTCTTTAAATTATATTCTCTTAGATTTTTTAATTTTGTTGATAGATTTAAAGATATAGAGCACCGAATAAAGAAAAATTTTCTTTTTTACGTTTTATACTAGAATGGTGCCAAAACTGGAGGATTAAAATAAATTCCAATAAATCCCACCAAATCACATTTACCCTTCGACGTAAACCTCTTGCCCTACAGTATCCTTTAATAATACCCCACTTATTCCTGGCGAACAGATCCGTTA
>NW_027104649.1:104711-105827 GCF_000696795.3 Halyomorpha halys | reverse complement strand
ATAAATAAGGTTTTGTTTATTTATGTTGTTCTTTGCTGACCGCACCCCCCGACAAACTTCTTCAAGCATTAATCTACGGTCAACTATCTACACCTACAACTATATATATTTTTGATGTACCATTTTTAAGAAATACAGTTTCACAGTTTCACAGTAGGATTTTCCCTCAATTATATTCATAGTGAATTTCGTACATTATAACAGATTGTAGCTCTATTTGTCTTTGTCTTTCGTAGCGGTGTAAAGTTCAAATATAGTGGATTTTCTTTTCATTTAATAGCATAAACGTTTTTATTTTTGTTACATACCAACACCCTCAGAAGGGAAATAAAAAACCCTATGCAATATTAAAAACAAAAAATATTAAACTATTACATTCAAAAACACGGCTACTTTATCCAAACCTATTTTTTTTTAATATAACCTTGAAAATCACATTACATCACGTGTCAAAATTAAAGACTTCTTTTTTTTAAACAGTAACAATTGATTATAAAATAAATATCGAATATATACAAATATACAACATAAGGATTCGATTAAAAAACAAAATATACATACCCAATAAGGCTGATTATTCAAATAAAATTTTTTATTTACCTGAAATGAAAGAAAATACAATTATTACTATGTTGATAATAATAGTGTTTTTAAGTTCAAAATAATTACAGAATAATAAAGTTTTATGTATACATAATATTTTTATAACTTTTCTTTATGATAATATGATATCAATAATAATAAAATACACATAAAAATGAAAGTTTTAAGTTGCAAGCCTATCTTCTACGCCACAACCCGTGATGAAGACGTAAAACTCAGGTCGAAACGTCGGCATAAAATAAATAAATATGGTTTTGTTCTAAAAAACTGAAAAATTAAATAAATAAATTGAATCTACAAATTGAACATTATGACAGACAATGAAAAATAGTGAGTGGCTTATATCTGAATTTTAATTTTTCAGTTTTTTTTAGACACTACTTGCATATCTTATATTATACATATCTTACTTATATTTATCGTCGGCATAAAATAAATAAATATGGTTTTGTTTATTTATGTTGTTCTTTGCTGACCGCACCCCCCGACAAACTTCTCCAATCATTAATCTAC
>NW_027104649.1:100921-101236 GCF_000696795.3 Halyomorpha halys | reverse complement strand
TGTTTTGAGACTATAATTTGGATAGTGTTTTTGAATTATTTAGTAATTAATTTTTTTTATTTTCATTAGTATATATTTTAATTTAATTAAATTTGTGGTGCTCCTTATTTCGTCACAAATAAACTCATTCGCAAAGACTTTAACCTCCCATTCGTTGCAGACTTGACCAAAAACAGATATGTGTCTTTTCATTCTCAAATTCTCAAACTCCTTAACCATCCTAACCCATTAATTCTTAACCTTTCATCCTTAACAATCCCTGATAATCCTCCGAGGCGTCTGAAAAGAAGATGGCCACTGGACCTTCTAGTTTAA
>NW_027104649.1:93106-94816 GCF_000696795.3 Halyomorpha halys | reverse complement strand
AGACCTTGTAGTTCTTTGGCCGACCGAACCAGTCTTACAGACTCATTAAGCTCGTTAAAAGGTTTAGAAAATTTCCTGCATCCATTTTTACTTAAACACTCTACACAATATGGGTATGTCTGTTACATTTATATCATGTAGGAATCTCCGATCACGCTGCAAGAGAAGCACTCGAACTTCCGGGACGGGTTAAAGCAATTTTAACTCCATAAGAAATGAGCAAAACTCTTGAGAAGGAAGTCAAAGATAAATGGCAATCTTTGTGTAATGAAAACCCAAGGAGTAAATTAAAAATTATAAAAAAGGAGCCCTGGGGTACCTCCAGTCGCAAATGCCGTAGAGAGGAAGTTGTACTGACTAGGCTGAGAATAGGTCACACGAGGCTCACCCACTCCTATCTTATATCAAAAGAAACGCCTCCGAACTGCAGTATTGCTACAAAAATCTGACACTAAGCCATATTTTCCAACAATGCGCATATTTCACATCACACTTCAATAGTTTAGGATTAAACCCAGACATTTCAAGAACCCTCGGATACGTTGATAAAGCAATAGAATTAGTCTTTCAGTTTTTTAAATCAAAACATTTACTGATAAAAATATGACATTGAACGGGAAAAAAAATAAATAATCAAATTAAAAAATAAATAAAATTAAGTCGATATAAGCAAAATTAAATAAAATATAATCAATGAAGTTTGGCGCCACTAAACAAAAAACAAACAAACCAATCTTCACGCCTGTCGGTCTTGGATTACAGCTTTCCAGTTTGCTGCATACATGTCTTTCGCATCTGTGTCGATTCTGTCAATCCATTTGGCTCTTGGTCTTTCAAGTGGTCCCTTGCCAACTATACTGGTATTCATTGTTGTATAGTGGCGTACTGATGGATCGCTTCGAGCCACATGTGCCTATATTAACCTCCTTGCCTTCATATCATGAGATATTGCCTGACCAGTCTCTGCAAACTGTGTTAGTTCTTCTCCTCCATCTGTTAAGACTCTGGTCCCAGATCGCTCCTGTAATTGTACGGAGGAATTTCTGTTCAAATTTCTTGACTATGCTTCCTAGGGTACTTGTTAGAGCCCTGGCATGTATATACATATATATACACTTATAATTATTAATTCTAAATTATACTCTGTACTTTTACAATATGCGGATATTGTTGCCATCCCTAAGAAGGGGAAGTCGGCAATCATTCTGGATCCCACCGTGCGATATGAAAATAACGACCTTGACCAGGCAAATAAGGTAGATAGGGAAAAGAACGAAATCTACGATAAATGTATCCCTTTCCTCTAGGAGAAGTTCCGTGAGGGCTTCGGAGAACGAGACTTCAACGTGAGAGGCCTCTGGTTTGGAGCCCGTGGAACTATTCCCAGCACAACTAGGAGCTTCATGGAGGAGCTCGGGGTCGATGCCCAGGACGTGGTTAGGATGACAGAGAATATAATACTTGACTCCTTGGGAATCATACACCACCACATGCATGGAAATTGATGAGTATGGGAGTTTATCCAGAAGTGGGATGGCATGCATCGCATATTTTATTTGTTGTTTTATTTATTAATTTTTATTATTTTAAATATTTTAATATTTGTTATATAGGGGAATTTGTTGATCAAAGGAAATAGGGGTTGGGAATAGGAAGGGAAAGGGAAAGAAAAGGAATAAATCGAAAAACTTGTAGTTAGTTTGTAGACTG
>NW_027104649.1:89152-90335 GCF_000696795.3 Halyomorpha halys | reverse complement strand
AATTTAGACCGTTTGTCTAGTAAATGTTGCAATAGTCGGAATCCACGACTAGTTTCATGTCTTGTATGAGGATTCCATCTCAGTCGTTTGTCGAGTTGTAGTCCTAAGTAATGGATCTGTTCGACAGGAATAAGTGGGGTATTTAATAATACAAAATCCTTCAATAAGGATATTGTAGGGGAAGAGGTCATGGGTTTATGTCGAAGTGTAAATGTGATTTGGTGGGATTTATTGGAATTTATTTTAATCCTCCAGTTTTGGCACCATTCTTCAAGAATGGTGATGTGGGATTGGAGAAAAAAAAAATTTCCTTAACTAACTGTTAAATATGTAGAATATTAGGACCGAAAAATATGATTTAATGAGAGAATTTAGAAGGATATACAATACTGAACTGAGGGTACTGCACGCGGTAAATATAATTCACATTATATTATTGCAGCGAATAAAATGGGTGCATCAGGCTGCAGGGCTTAGTAACGAGTGGATCCCTAAAACTTTAATAAACATTGAACCGATGGGTAAATTTCCGAAGGGTAGACCAAAACATAGATGGGAGGATTACATTAAAACTGATTTAGTAGATTTTGGTTAGGAGGGGCGTCACAAGAAAAATGAATTTCGTGAACGACTGATGGTATCGGCATCGCACCTTCAGGTTCCCTTTATTATTATTAATATAATTATTAAACATTGAAATATATAAAATACAAATTAATATTTTAAATAAATTGGAGTTCTGGCAATGGTCAGATTCTCCACTCAAGTTGAGTGTTTGTGGCTTTAGCGCACTTGTTCAGCCTCCACTGGCTCACTACCAGTGATACGGCGAGAGGGATGCGCTGGGATCTCTTGAGCTCTGCTCTACCCCTCACACGTGGGGATAGAGTGGGCTCAGGGATCGATTGTGTAAATATTGTATATTATAGTGTAAATGTTACTAGAGATTCTTTTATTAATTTTTTTTCATACATACAGTTTGATAATGTTCATTTTGTTTATCCTTCTGTTGATATATATTTTAAGAAAGATTTTTTTTTCATTCATTTATTTATTTATATTCTTATTTTATTTTATTTTAGTGTGAATGTGATCATTCATCACTATTACCTACCCACAATTGTGTGGCAGATTGTAATATCTATCAATAAATAAAAAGTATTTTAAAATAAAAAGAATATTT
>NW_027104649.1:83143-84417 GCF_000696795.3 Halyomorpha halys | reverse complement strand
TTATCCATTTCTTTATTCATTGAATAGGTAATTTAAAAATATAATAATTAACATTAAAATGTTAATAATGACTTGAAATAAAAATGATTTTCAATCGTAAAAATATTTTTATACAAAAATATTTTGGGAAAAAACACTAATTAAAAACAAAGAAAAACAAGGTTTTAAAAAATAGGACTTATAAATTTTTTTTTCAATTTAAAATAACATATGTCCACAAATCAATAACAAGGTGAGGAAATAAATAGGAACCATAACTAGGAAATTTGTTTAATCTCAAACCAATTTAGATTTGTAAATGGTTAAAAATTATCGAAGTATAAATAGCTACGTTGATTGTAGATTAGATTAGATTTTTATTCAGGGCGATCAGCATCTAGATTATTACACCCTTTTACTTTATTTATCTTCTTGACTTTGACATTTGATAGTTGAACCTTTTTACACTGGTCGATATTGGTGGATTATATTTTAGTATAAAGTTGAGTTTCTTTCAGAAATTTTATTATTTTGTCTATGGATTCTGCTGAGTCACGGATTGATCACAGTATGCTGTGTATAGCAACCCCATGTATTTGGGCAGCATGAATGAATAAAGCATTTCTTTCTCTTCTTCTATTAATTTTCTATCCATCTTTCTGGACAGACCTCCCCTTCGAGAGTAATAGTGAGCACTTCCCGGGGTGACCAGACCTATTGGGAGGCGAGTTCTTTCCATTTCTCCTTCCAACCCTGTATATAGCAGCTCTCTACCAGAGGGGTTCTGCCATCCTCTTGAACTTATCGCTCCATCTTTGATGTCCTCTTCTTCTTTCAAGGTCGTATGGAATTCATTCTGAGGCAATACTTGACCATTTGTCATCTTCATACTGAAGGAGATACTCTGCTCATTTCCATTTCCTCAGTCTTGCCATCTTCAGTGTGTCAGTGGGTCCTGTTTCTTTCTGAATCCAAGCATTTTTTGTTCGATCTCTTTTCCTCAAATTCACAATATTTCTTCCAATATTATTTTGCAACACCTGTATTTTACTCTCCTGAGCTACATCCTAATTATTTTTTTTACTTTAGTGAAAACTATGCATAGTTACTAATCAAAATTGATGATCCTGCCAAGTATAGTTAGGGGAAATAAAAAAGCGGCGATTGTTTAAAAACTCCAATTACTTCATTAGTTTATACTTTTTTTTTTAATAATTTATTTATTGTTATTTACAACTGTATACATATATACACATTAAGTGATTTTTCTGTAAGTGATATTCTGACATGATACA
>NW_027104649.1:79681-80238 GCF_000696795.3 Halyomorpha halys | reverse complement strand
GACGCCTCGGAGGATTATCAGGGATTGTTAAGGATGAAAGATTAAGAATTAATGGGTTAGGATGGTTAAGGAGTTTGGAATGGAAATACGCATATCTGTTTTGGTCCAATTCTGCAACGAATGGGATGTTAAGGTCTTTGTGGATGAGTTTATTTGTAACGTAATAAGGAGCATCATGGATTTTACGTATCTAGAAAGGATACTGTAGGACAGGAGGGCAGAGGTTTACGACGAAGAATAAAGGTGATCTGGTGGGATTTACCTTTCGAATTCAGAATATTCTCTTAGTTTAAAAACCAAATTGTATCTATACCACTACAATCCATGAAGGGTGAGATTTGCATTATTTTGTAAGGAGTATTGTTACTAGACAAACGTTTGTGCAAGGAGGTGATTTGCCCAGAACACTCAACCACCAGATTTTTCCTCAATTAAGAATACCTACTTACGAGGCTGGGTGGATCCCGGAGGGCTGCAGAACCCACAGGGCTGACTACGCCTATAGAAAAGCAGTAAATAATTATCTTTCACAGCAGGATTCGAACCTGACTCCTTGG
>NW_027104649.1:73470-74446 GCF_000696795.3 Halyomorpha halys | reverse complement strand
CGTATGTCCAGATAGGCCTTATAATAGTCATGTAGATCAGTCTTTTGTAATGGATTGGCAATTTAGACCGTTTGTCTAGTAAATGATGTAATAGTCGGAACCTACGAGCAGTTTCCTGTCTTTTCAGTCTTGTGAGAGGATTCCATGTCAGTCGTTTGTCCAGATGTAGTCCTGGACTTTTTATTTTCATAAAATAAATTATATCCAATTAAGTCTTAACACATTTTAGTAATGACCGAGCAATGCTATATCCTATCGTAAATATAAAATCTAAATTAAAACCAGAAATAACTAATCTTATTTAGAAAACAATACTCAGGCCACTGTTTATGTACGGCTGTGAAATCTGGGTAGCGGCATCCCTTACGAAAAGGAAAATGAAAAAAAATTATATTCATTCCGAAATAAGGTCCTAAGAATCGCTGTGGATGGCTCTTCGTTTCCAACAAATAGCCCATTACATTAGCAACTACAAATGGAATTAATAGACGACTTCATAAAAAAATCATAAAAATCCTCTCCCAGTTAACGGCAGTTAAAGGAGCAGTGACTTACAACTTGGGAAATCCAACCTCATCCCGAAGACAGAGGCCCAGGCTGTTCCTGTGCATCCTATCATAAATTACATATTTCTATTATTAGCATTACTACTATTTATTTCTCTCTTCATATTTTTTCCCCATTAAAAGTCAACCTACCAACCTGGACTCATGTATGATTTTTCTAAAATTGATTGTAGGCAGATAGTCAATAAAGGTATCAAAATAGTAGAAGAAAACTATTTATTGTTAACCGACGTTTCGCCCCACTTTGCAGTGCTGTCAGATTGAAGCGGAGATGACAACATTTGTTCAGTTGTCATCTTTGTTTCATAGCATAAGCCTCAATACATGTATTATAAACGAATTTAATTCCTACTAATACCTGATAGAACCTTTAAAGAAAATCATAACCTAGCCTACTCATCTCTCTTTTC
>NW_027104649.1:71145-72605 GCF_000696795.3 Halyomorpha halys | reverse complement strand
AAATAATTAAAAATTCAGGAAATACCACAAATAAACAATATTTATATTATGTGTACACCTAGGTAAATGTATATACTACTAATTGTTCGTAAATATGTATGCACTTATATACACCAACATCTACTTACTCATTCGTCTCTTTCTTTCGTTGTTCTGTGGTTACAACATACTTTATTTGGTATGTCACATACGTGAAGATACATACCTTCAGTAGGTACTTACTATTTCAGCAGAAAATCAATAGAATTAAATAAAATAAAAGGGTTCTTTGTTTTCGTTTTAAATCATCTTATTTATTGAAAACATTTCTATTAACATCAAAAATACTTGAAGCATGAAGTAAATTCGTTTTTGCCTCTCTAGCAAACACCGAGAATGACAAGATTTTTTTGTGTGTTAGATCTTTTTAAGAAAGGCTAAAGTGCCATAGAAAAAAAAAATAACATTTTTGTGATCATATAAAATAAACTTATCCAAACTGTCTTTCAACAAATTGAATATTGTGTGCGCTCTGTAGATATCGACTGGGAGTTGATATATCAAAACAAGGAAAAGATTCAGAGAAAGGCATTCCAGACACAAAGGGACGACTGGGAAAGGGAATTTTGGGAAATGGGTTTTCCAATAGAGAGAAGAGAAAAATGGTGGCTTTAGCTTTCCTAATACATCCAAGCGTCGAAGGATTCGATTTTTCACTTGGCGGCTTCTCCCTTTCCTGGAGCGATGACCCGGAACGGAGACAAGGTCCTTAAAGGCGAAGGCATCTTGTAGGGCTAAGATATAGGGATCTTCCCAGGGACATAGTTAGCAATAGGGGGAATATTTAAATGTACTGTAGACTACTATATAAGAAGGAGGCGTTCAATTTATATTTAACTAAATATCTTCATTTTTAACTGATCAAAAAAAAAAATTGAAAATAACATATAATTCAAAAAGTTTTAAAATAGATAATAAATTTCTTCATTTTGGACAAGAACGTTGGAACATCAATTACTAAGGTTTCGACCCACACAGCAAGGAAGACTGTGATTGTTCCAGGTTTATAGGATGAATGAAAAAAATTTTTTTTTTTCTTTTGGAGTACAGGCTAAATCAGGTTGCACAACCTAATGTTCCAGCGAACCATGGTTTCCATGAATCCGGCAATGTTCTTCCCACCGGTATTATCAGTAGACCGAACCTCCGTCCATTTGACATCTTAGAGGCCCAAAACAAGGGTGTGACGGTAGGGTCTCACAAACCCGAGGGGGGTAAATCTTGATTTTCCAGTATGGTTGGTCACTCATCCAAGTACTGAACTTTTTGAATTTAGATTATTCTCTTATGTAATCGATCTAGCCCGAACCCGATATTATTCCTTCCATAATAAACTCCCTAACCACCCGAACCCACTAGTTTCTAACCTTGCTTCCTCTTCCATTCCTGGCAATCCTCCGAGGCGCCTGAAAAGAAGATCG
>NW_027104649.1:68859-70560 GCF_000696795.3 Halyomorpha halys | reverse complement strand
ACTGTGATTGTTCCAGGTTTATAGGAATGAAAAAAAAAATATTTTTTTTCTGTTAGAGTACAGGCTAGATCAGGTTGCACAACCTAATGTTCCAGCGAACCATGGTTTCCTTGAATCCGGCAGTGTTCTTCCCACCGGTATTATCAGAAGACCGAACCTTCGGGTGGCCATTTGACATCTTAGAAGCCTAAAACAACGGTGTGACGGTAGGGCCTTACAAACCCGAGAGGGGGAAAAGGGTAAATCATGATTTTCCAGTATGGTTGGTCACCCGTACAAGTACTGAAATTTTTGAATTTAGATTATTCTCTTAATTTGTTTTCTAATATTTATTTATTGCTATTTACAACTGTACATTTAGTATATTTGATCTAAGTTACATAGGAGTGTTACAGGCGTGTAGAGAAACTTATAGAGAAACATTGGTAGCACTCTGACATTTTACATTAGCTGGTCTCGTGGCCATCTTCTTTTCAGGCGTTTCGGAGGACTGTCAGGAATGGAAGAGGATGCAAGATTAGAAACTAAGGGGTTTGAGTGGTTAGAGAGTTTATAATGGAAGTCTAAATTTCTCCGATACATCACTCATAGTTCTTTTTATACCAGAAACAAATCATTACACAAAGACCTGAAGATACCATTTGTCATTGATATAATAACCAACAGTACAAAACTAGGAACCTAGGAACATTACAGACTCACTATTATAAAATCCGACAAGAAGACTGAAACGCCACTGGAGCAGGAATGTGTTGTATTAGGTGGATGAAATATGTCAGGAGTGTCTTTATTGGAAGATTTCTCCACTCATGAGTCCATACTAGTCCTATGCGAATATGAATTGCATATGTAAAATTCTAGCTCGAACCCTATTATCATTCCTTCCATTATAAACTCCCTAACCACCCAAACCCACTAGTTTCTAACCTTGCATCCTCTTCCATTGATGCAATTCTCTGAGGCACCTAAAAAGAAGATGGTCTCGTGGCCTTATATTGTAAAATCTTTTTAGAGTTCTACTACTGGGTTGTTTCTCTACATCCTGTATCATATCATTATCATTATATCATTATGATCAAATTTACTTGTATTTTTTATACAGTTGTAAATATCAATAAATAAATAAAAAATGTAAAATTACAAAGTATAAAATAATAATAATATTTAAATTCTTTATAATTCGGGAAAAATTCATTATTTTATACTTAAAAATAGAAATACAATAGATTTGAGCATTGGAGATAGAAGGTGAGGGTTGAGAAGCGCTCACGTAAACATTACGAAAGGTAAGTTAGGAGAGCACGTGACAAGAATATCTCTACTCCCATCTCTACTTTTTATTTAGTGAGAGCAAACGCATACAGATTCTATATTGCGTATCGATCATTTTTTTTTTCTTATTAGCTCCATGGATGCTTGGGGTTGATGTCATGATGACAATGGGTTGAAAGTAGCCTCTGATCTCGGTTAAATTGGAGTGTTACAGGCGTACTTACCATTCGCAGCACAGTAATGACATTTTACATTAGCAGGTCTCGTGCCCATCTTCTTTTCAGGCGCCTCGGAGGATTGTCAGGAATGGAAGAGGATGCAAGGCTAGAAACTAGGGGGTTTGAGTGGTCAGGGAGTTTATAATGGATGGGATGATATCTGGTTCGGGATAGATAGGTTACATAGGGAACAAAAATATAAATTTAAATA
>NW_027104649.1:65212-68809 GCF_000696795.3 Halyomorpha halys | reverse complement strand
ATCTGGTTCGGGCTAGATCGATTACATAGGGAACATTAAGGTCTTTATGTATGATTTTATTTGTGACAAAGTAAGGAGCATTGAGGATTTTATGAAGGATTTCGGATTGTAAGGATTGAATACGAGAGGAATTCGAAGGTTTAGTGGAGCCCCAAAGCTTCCTTTAATTTTCTCTTAATTAAAAAAAAATACTTAAACCTGTACTACTACAACCCATGAAGAGTCAGGGGTGCAGGACTCAGTAACTAGACCAACGATTGTGCTAGGCGATTTGGTCACCATCGTGCTCGATCGCAAAAGTTTTACTGAATTAAGGGTGGACACCTCCCGAACCCACTGTCCTGACATACGGCCACTGTGAAGCAGAAAATATTTACCTTTCATAGCCGAAACACCGAGCTACCCACTCCCACACTCTCCTATTTATAAAACATTAGTTTTACATTTTCCTTTCTTTTATTTTCTTCCATTTTTTTATTTATTTTACCACTATTTAGTGAAAAAAAGTTTAGTTAGTTGAAACGGGTATGAGATTTATGTTTGTTTTTTATTACATACCTCTCCCCGTAACCATGTTTACAAGAAATGTTCAGTGTTATATCGATTTATATCTTCACAGTAGTGTTGTGTACATTAAAAATAACTTTACGAAACATACAATTAAACGTTCTCAATTTTAGAAAAAATTACAAATTTCAATTAATTTTCCTAAAAGAAGGAACTTAAAATTTATTTTTCGAAAAGTTAATTTCAATGTACTTAGCACTACAGAGTAATATCGGTTTTCCGAACTATGGATAAAATGTGTAAAAAAAAATAAATAAATAAAAATAGTTATGTAAATTCATATTGTCGAATTTTTTTACACCATTTTCGTAATACTTTCCGTAATCCGAACACCGCCTGAGCACATTAGTTAACATTACCGAGATTACACAGTACATTGAACACGCCTTTAAGAAAAATGCAATAATTGTATCTTTCCTAAAAGAGGGAACCTTCAATTATTAAAGGTTGTTCTGGGTAACCAACGGTAACCGAAAGGTTGAATTGGAAGGGCTGCCATAATGTAGGCAATACTAGATCTAGCGCCATGGTCTGAATTGAATTGGGGGGCTCCCATCAGAAAGTCACTACCAGCGCCTATGTGGCCGGCAACAAAAGCTTGCCTCCTCCAGCGCTCTCGGTGGCAAGAGAAGTAACCCGGCTGTAGAGAGAGAGAGCCATCTTGTTTTTGTATTTTATTAATTTTTTCTCTTTTTTCTTCACAATCTTCGGTAATGAAAATAAGTGAGTAGAGAGACTTGGAGGTGTCGATGAGGAGAGAGGGAAGGATCAAGAAATGAGAGAGTTCAAGAGATAAGGAGGAAGAAGCCGGAGAATGGAGTAAGTTCACCAAATGCACCAACTAACATCTACATCATTACAAACCACCTCATTATATCGACAATTTTCCATAGCCCAGTCATTCAAAATTTAATTATATATCTAATCATAAATGTTATCCAATCATGTATTATTTTTCATTTATATACAGTCCACTCAAACCCAACCAGCCAACCAAAAGTGAAGTGTTCCTGGCATTAAGTTGAAGGCATACTTCATACAAAGGTTCTCTCATTTAGAAAAGATACTTGTTGTATCTTTAAAAGTTAATTTGAGGCCTTTGGGGCTCCACTAAACTTTCGAATCTTCGTAAAATCCTCAATGCTGCTTACTTCGTTACAAATAAAATCATCCATAAAGACCTTATCAAGCCCGAACCAGATATCAATCCTTCCATTATAAACTTCCTAACCACTCAAACCCATTAGTTTTTAACCTTGCTTCCTCTTCAATTTTGTACAGTCCTCCGAGGCGTTTGAAAAAGAAAATGGTCTCGAGACCTTATATTGTAAAAATGTTTTTAGAGTGCTACCAATGGGTAATTTCTCTACACGCCTGTATCATACCATTATGATACTATTTCAATTTGACTTGATGTAATTTATGTACAGTTGTAAATATCAATAAATAAAATTTAAAAAATATATATTTAAAATTAATATCCCGCTATCTAAACAAAAACAAAATTTTTGGGGCTCACAATGAATAGACGACTGAGCTGGATATGTGATAACTTTGAAAAAAAGACTGAATCCCCGACTCTCTCAACTTAGAGAACAACTACATTATAAAAATAAATCATTACTTACAAACGAACTTAAAATATAAAACAAGTTACTTAGACCGATATGGATTTCACCACTCATGTGTGGGGATCGAGCAAAAATTCTACCTTCAGACAATTCAGATCTTCCAATCTAAATTTCTCTGATACATCAATCACAGTTCTTTTTATACCAAAAATAAATCATTACACAAAGACCTGAACATACCATTTGTCATTGACATAATAAAAAAACAGTACATACCTCTCATGATCCAACCTAGGAGCATTGCAGACATACTCACTATTATAAAATCCAACAAGAAGACTAAAACGCCACTGGAGCAGGAATGTGTTGCGTTTCATTAGGTGGATGAAATATGTCAAGAGTGTCTTCATTGGAAGATTTCCCCACTCATGAGTCCATACTAGTCCTATGCGAAGGTTTTTATATGAATTGCATATGCCAAATTCTAGCTAGAACCCTATTATCATTCCTTCCATTATAAACTTCCTAACCACCCAAACCCACTAGTTTCTAACCTTGCTTCCTCTTCCATTCCTGGCAATCCTCTTAGGCACCTAAAAAGAAGATGGCCTCGTGACCTTATATTGTAAAATCTTTTTAGAGTTCTTCTACTGGGTTGTTTCTCTACATGCTGTATCATATCATTATCATTATATCATTATGATCAAATTTACTTGTATTTTTCATACAGTTGTAAATATCAATAAAGAAATTTTTATAAAATATGTAAAATTACAAAGTATAAAATAATAATAATATTTAAATTCTTTATAATTCGGTAAAAATTCATTATCTTATACTTAAAAACAGAAATACAATAGATTTGAGCATTGGAGATAGAAGGTGAGGGTTGAGAAGCGCTCACGTACACATTCCGAAAGGTAAGTTAGGAGAGCACGTGACAAGAATATCTCTACTCACATCTCTGCTTTTTATTTAGTGAGAGCAAGCGCATACAGATTCTATATTACGTATCGATCATTTTTTTTTTCTTATTAGCTCCATGGATGCTTGGGGTTGATGTCATGATGACAACGGGTTGTAAGTAGCCTCTTTTCCTGCATTGGTTATTGGTGATTGCATTTGAAGAGGGGCTGAGGACATTGGATCTTTTGGAAAGGGGTAGTCTGTGTTCTGCGTCAGTCTGATGGTGACAGGGCTCACTAGGTTTGTAGATTCAAATAATTTAATGAGGGAGAAAGGGAAGAGACTCTCGACTCTTGTTCTTGAAAGGGAAAATGAGAGGCTTCCTTCCTGGGGTTGTATTGGGGAATAAAACGATAAAACCATCACCAAAAGTTAGGTTCCTAGGCGTTCTTTTAGGCGAAAGGTGTAACTTTACCAACCACTTAAAGGAAGTAAAAAGTAAAACTGAAATATAGGTGCAGAAAAATATTATAAATAGCTGCCTTCTTGCCAA
>NW_027104649.1:62225-63249 GCF_000696795.3 Halyomorpha halys | reverse complement strand
TGATATCTGGTTCTGGCTAGATCGGTTACATAGGGAACAAAAATATAAATTTAAATAAAAAATAAAGAATTAATTAAATAAAAATATAAATAAAGAAGTTAACAGTTTAGGAAGCTGTCTTGTTAATTCTTAAAGTGCATTTTTGTCATCCCTAATATAAACTACTGGTAAGGTAACTACACCTTTTGACAGAACAGCCTGAGTAAAGTCTAAAATCACTTTTTAGTGGCGATAAAGCCTCTGCTAAGTAGTTGATAAAATCTTAAGCCGGGGCTTTTGAAAGCCGCCTGAGAGCAAGGGACTTTGAAAGGCGCTCTCAACTCGGCGACATCTGCCATTATTGTCTCCTCGATGGAATTAGACAGGCCGCGATAAGACACGGCGGATAATCGGATCTCAGCTGAAGAAGGAGGCTGTTCCAATTAACCGCTTCTGGTAATTGGAATTAACATTAAGTTGGAATAAGGTGGGCTAAGTAAATTAGTGATTCAGTGAAATCCGATTGTCCCATTTAACTTAGTCTTTTAAGGATTAATATATAATATTTTTTATAATTCATGCAACTAACAACTTTCCCTTAGCACCCAACATTCTCTGGCTCTGTGTAAGTGCGCTAATTTTGAAGCTAGCGCTATTTTGGTGATTTAAAAAAAACTATTGAGACCAAGGAAAGCGAAAATTATTAAGTGAATATTTTATTTTTCTCTTCCTATGAAAATTCGAATTTTAGTGTTTCTTGAAGTTGGAAAAAAAAAATATAAGTTTTGCCCCTGCAAAAAATACAATAGTTATCGGAAAATAATATTTCCTCTTTATTATGTAAAATTGTGAAAAGATATATATTAGAGAGGCATCCTTACTGTAAAAATGTCAATAATATAAATTGCACTGCACTGGCTAAAAACAGCATAACATTAAACCACAAATTTGACCTTAAAAAATCCCACAATAATAGAGTAAGTAATTCATATAACTTTAATAAAAAATATTAAAGACACGGTAAATTATAAAACTGACACAAAAC
>NW_027104649.1:59461-60568 GCF_000696795.3 Halyomorpha halys | reverse complement strand
TTTTTATCCTCCAATTTCGACACCATTCTTCGAGGATTGTGATATGGGACTGGAGAGTTTGGGATGCAATCAAAGGGTTTTTACTAACTGTGAGCACACATGTGTCATCAGCATACGTGGTAAGGATAGTGTTAGGAGTTGTTGGGATTTGTGTAGAGGATGGGACCGAGAATACTTCCTTGAGGAACACCAGCGGATTGAAAATAGAGAGATGAATAGGAACCATTGTGGTTTACTTGGATTAGTCTATCTATTGGAATCTATTAGTAAGAAAGGAACGGATGATGAGAAAATATGTAGGAGGTAAGAATTTACGGAGTTTGTAAGGCAGTCCCGGGTAATAACATTTAAAAAAAAAACAGACAAAATATAAACAACAGACTGACTCCCCGCTGAGAAATAAATCAAAAAAAGAAACCTCAACAAACCATACCTTGGTTTCAAAACCGATTCAGTCCTTCCCGAAACCTGAAGATGGTAGTACCATAATGTAGGACACACTGTAGTTGAGAATTGTAAGTAATGTTTGTATTAAACCATATTTTGATTGTAATATGTAATAGTCAGAGGTTGCACTATGTACTTGTAGTTTCGTGAAAATTATTTGAAGAGAAATTATTTTCTAAAAAACTGTGTTTTTCTCATTGTATGGCATGCCTATGCAAACAATAAAGTTGCGAAACGTAGCCAGAAGATGTATTATTATATAGTTGTATTATTGACTGATCCTCAATAAAAATGGTGATTATAACCACGGAGGCTTCAACCTCTACAAACATTTAGTTGCCGCCTCCGGGGGCGGGGGGGGGCGGGTGTTCCTATAAGCCATGTATTCATGAAGTGGCGGGAACGCTTACTGATGTAACACCTCAATAATGCACCCTAACACTCTGAGTCATCGCTGAATTATGGATGACTTCTTTCGGAGATAGAGCTCGGAGCCGACTTGAACATGTACACTTGAGTAGCTCATAAAGTAGTAATATAGCCATGGCAGTGTTCAGGAGTTGCAATATTCAAGCTGTGGATTAGTGAATGAGTCAGTTCTATCTGTAATAAAATCGTTGATACTTAGTAAAAAAAAAATCTAAAACATTGTTCGGTGTC
>NW_027104649.1:53958-55386 GCF_000696795.3 Halyomorpha halys | reverse complement strand
ATTTCTATCTCCCTTTGCTTCTCTTTTACAGTCTTAGAAAGGTTCAAAATATGTTTATATATAATTCAGAATAAGAAAAATATTGTAATAAATGAAACGACTTTTATTGATTACTTCTTGATACTTTATTTAAAAAAAGAAAGAGACACGAAAAAAATAAAAACTGATTACATAAAATGTTGTGGTGTGTAGTGACGTCTTAGTCGTTCCAGATCTCATTAAACACTTCTTAGGACTTCTTTCTTCTGTATTATGTACAATCTTCTCTGCTTTCCAGTCCAGTCCGGTTTCTCCCACACTTGTTCTGCATCACCTTTTTGGAATGTTATTTCTCATTGGCTATAATTAGCCACGCAAAACAAGAATTAGTTACAAGGGGCTACAAGTGTTTTGTACAAACTATATTTGACTTCCCTCTAGATGCCGAGCTAGAGAGAAGTCGCACAACTATAAATCAATTTATTTTAGCAAATATCATGAAAACTACTATTCCTACGAAGGTAAAGGTCATAAACTTCTTTATAGTCCATTAAACTAGCTTTAATTTGAGCGCTAATAGACAAAATAAATTAACTACCACTAATCTTTCAATTGATTTTTAAGAAATTTTGCTTTTTAAAAAGCTATATCCTGAGAACTATTGGACGTAAATAGCTCTTTTAGGGCTAATATTTCAGCAAATTTACTCTTCTTTAAATAATTTTCTCTTAGAATTTCTAGTGTTGTGGGTAATTTTTAAGAAATAGAGCTCCGAATGAAAAATTAATGTTTTTTAAGGTTTTTAAAACAGCCGCCATTTTGTATTCCCACTACCTGTACTTGACAGACTCATCAATTTTGACTAGTAATTATACTTAGGTCTCATTACAGTAATCAAAAATTTGGGTGAGATAACTGCCTTTTTATCTTCCCGGCTCTTCTACTAAAAGAAGACAATCCTTTTGAGTATTTTTTCTTATATTTCGTATTTTTCGATAAGCCTCTTAGTTTGTAAAGAAGCCCATTAAAATATATCTAATAATTTACATATATATCTGAATTACTAATTTATAATTTTAGTATTTAAGATGCTATGAATATTTTATGTACGGTACCTAACCTATTTCGCAGGGTGGTTTTGACTTATCTTTGATAACCTGGGCAGAATAGCCTGCAAAACTTTTTGAATTTTCGATGCGAGGTGAGAATTTATATTGTGTTATTAGTAATAATGTTGTTGTTATAATTGTTACAAATAAATGTATAATAACCTGTTAAATGTTTAGATTGCAATGGTCAGATTCTCCACTCAAGTTGAGTGTTTGCGGCTTTAGCGCACTTGCTCAGCCTCCACTGGCTCATTACCAGTGATGCGCTGGGATCTCTTGAGCTCTGCTCTACCCCTCACACGTGGGGGATAGAGTGGGCTCAGGGATCCTCAGGTCGATT
>NW_027104649.1:51678-52317 GCF_000696795.3 Halyomorpha halys | reverse complement strand
ATATGTGTAATCAGCATCTAAAGGAACTAATAGAAGCTTTTTGTCTATTTAACACTCTCATGACTTTTAGAAAATAAAATAACAGAAAAAAGTACTAACTGGCAATTAGATATTCAATATATTAACTGTTTAACTTGACATTACATTAAATTTTAAATATTTCTAGATTAAACTTAAAGTCTTCCCGTATAAAGCAAATATTTGAAAAGGGATAGGGGACGTCGCTCCCAAGGAGTCTTAATGGGGCTAGTCCGGCCGAGATGGATTACTTTTTTTTTGTATTATGATCTCTTCTTGTGAGATTGTGACATATCGTAAATCGAACAACCTGCTCGCTATAATTGTCTGAAAAGTCACTGAAGGCGGGAGTGGAGAGTTTGACGTCGTTTTACAATTTCAATCCTTTTTAAATATTGCACGATTAAACTATGTTAAGTCCCCCCTTCCCGTTTTAAGCAAATATTTCAAAAGGGATATAGGAACATTGCTCCCCGAGGATCGCAGTCTTTTATTTGGGAGATGGAAATATCATTCTTATATTTTTTTCGAGTCTGGCACCCGGGACTGCTTTACAAACTCCGTTAATTCTTACCTCCTACATATTTTCTCATCATCCGTTCCTTTCTTACTAATAGATTA
>NW_027104649.1:48576-49183 GCF_000696795.3 Halyomorpha halys | reverse complement strand
TAATGATCATCTATCTAATGAGGTCTTAAATAAAAATGTTAAAAAAAAAAAAAAAGAAAAAAAGATTACCACTCCTTGAGATACGCAAATTATTAAATATTGATATTAAACACACTCAGACAGATCTCTCTTCTCCCCCTCTATTATGTATATTATCATTTATTATTTACCTAATTTTAATTTTTTTTACATTGTTTACTTTAAAATTAATTACGTTATTATGTGGAGTGCTTAACTGCCATCCCCACTCCTCCCAAGTCAAAACAGGTATGAATTCTGTCTCATTAGATTTTATTCTTTTCTCTTTTCATCTCCTAATTTGTACTTTCTTTAATGTTTTTCTCTTATTTTATCTCTTATATTTCTGTTACTATAACCGTATTCATTTACTGTTTACAACCTTTAATTTTTCTAATAAAATTTTACGTTTCATTGTATTCAATGACTCACTCTTCAAACCTATACCATAGCCCTTGAAGAATGGTGTTGTAATTGGAGGATTTTTTTTTAAATTTATTCATTGATATTTACAACTGTATAAAAAATACAACAAGTAAATTTGATCATAATGACATAATGATAATGATATGATACAGCATGTAGAGAA
>NW_027104649.1:44685-46721 GCF_000696795.3 Halyomorpha halys | reverse complement strand
AAAGCTTACTTTGTCACAAATAAAATCATACATAAAGACCTTAATGTTCCCTATGTAACCGATCTAGCCCGAATCAGATATCAATCCTTCCATTATAAACTCTCTAACCACTCAAACCCATTAGTTTCTAATCTTGGTATCCCCTTTTATTCTGTACAATCCTCCGAGGCGTCTGAAAAGATGATGGCCTCGAAACCTTATATTGTAAAAATATTTTTAGAGTGCTACCAGTTTACCTGTTACTGTGTTACCAGTTCCGAGTAGTTTCTCTACATGCTTAAACCGTACAGTTGTAAATATCAATAAATAAATTTAATAAAAAATAATATTTATTGATATTTTCAATTGTATTAAAATATATACAACAAGTAAATTTGGAGTTAAAATACAATAGCATGATACAGACATGTGGAGAATCTACCCATTGATAGAATTCCAATAACATTTCTTGAGAAGATTTCGACACCATCTTTTTTTCATACGCCTAGAAGTATTATCACATAATGAAGGAGAAGCCAGGTTAGAACACAGGTTAGTGGGTCTAGGTGGTTGGGAAGTTTATCATGAAATGATTGGCATGTGGTTCTGGTCATATGAGGTCCTAATGGATGACTTGATTTGTGACAAATTTAGGTTTTTACAAATGATACCCAAACCCCATAAGCCAGCAGAATACCCATCCTCCTACCGCCCTATCTCTCTATTACCTATCATGGGCAAAATCCTCGAAAAACTAATTTTGAAACGCTTATACCCCATCCTTGATTCCAATCATATAATATCATTCCACTATCCAGCAATGTCATCGTGTGGTGGACGTTGTCTCGTCTTCTTTAGAGCGCGGAATGTACTGCGTGAGAGTCTTTTTCGATGTAGAACAGGCTTTTGATCGAGTCTGACATATATGGAGTTGAGATTTGGGGCTCCACTAAACCTTCGAATTCCTCTCGTATTCAATCCTTACATACCAAAATCCTTCGTAAAATCCTCAAAGCTTACTTTGTCACAAATAAAATCATACATAAAGACCTTAATGTTCCCTATGTAACCGATCTAGCCCGAACCAGATATCAATCCTTCCATTACAAACTCCCTAACCATTCAAACCCATTAGTTTCTAACCTTGCATCCTTTTCCATTCCTGACAATCCTCCGAGGCGCCTAAAAAGAAGATGGGCACGAGACCTGCTAATGTAAAACGTCATTACAGTGCTGCGAATGGGTAGTACGCCTGTAACACTTACAGTTAGGATCCCTAAATTAAACTCTCTAACCATTCAAACCCATTAGTTTCTAATCTTGCTTCATCTTTTATTCCGGACAATCCTCCGAGGCGTCTGTAAAGAAGATGGCCTTGAGACCTTATATTGTAAAAATGTTTTTAGAGGGCTACTATTGTGTACTTTCTCTACATGTTTGTACCATACCATTATGATTTCCTCAAATTTACTTGATGTAATTTATGTACAGTTGTAAATATCAATTAATAAACATAAACAATAAAATAAATTTAATAAAAAAAAAATTAGTTATTGATATTTTCAATTGTATTAAAATATATACAACAAGTAAATTTAATTTTAGTTATACAATTGCATGATACAGACATGTGAGAATCTACCCTTTGATAGAATTCCTATAAAATTTATTGAGAAGATCTCGAGACCATCTTCTTTTCATACGCCTAGGACGATTATCACATAATGAGGAGGAGCCAGGTTAGAAACAAGTGGATTTAGGTGGTTGGGAAGTTTATCATGGAAGGATTGGTATCTGGTTCTGGTCATATGAGGCCCCACTCGTCTCAACATATCGCTAGTGTTTTTTTTTCACCATGACAACAGTAACTGTTGGTTAGCAATAAATAGTTTTCTTTTACTATTTTGATACTTTCATTGACCGCCACCAGGACTATCTTTCTACAAAATCAATATATTAAATTAGAAAACTTTTTTTTTTTTGTCTTTAATGCATTAAGGAACATAGGAATAATTTTTTTTTTTATTTTCCTAACAGGAATTAGGATTAAATAGGAA
>NW_027104649.1:37664-38530 GCF_000696795.3 Halyomorpha halys | reverse complement strand
AATAGAAGGTCTCGAGGACACCTTCTTTTCAGGCGCCTCCGAAGATTGTGAAGAATAGAAGAAGAAGCAAGGTCCACTAGCTGATTTTGATGATTTAGGTTATTTTTTTTAGATATTTAACTGACGGCTAACTAATGTGTACAATAAATAAATAAATAATCGACTTATTTTAATCAAAATAAAAAAAAAAGTAAAATTTTAGGAATATAGGAGTATAGTCTGCGTGGCGCTCCAGGAAGGTATAACATATAGTACAAGAGCCGGGAAGAAAAAATGGCAGTTATATCACCCCAATTTTAGATTACTTTAATGAAAACTTAAAAAAATAGTCAAAATTCATGAATCTGCCAAGTATAGGTAGAGGGAATATAAAATGCCGGCTGTTTCAAAACGTTGAAAAAAATTAATTTTTCAATCGGAGCTCTATATCTTAAAAACTACCATCAATACTAGAAAATCTAAGAGAACATCATTTAATGATTAGTAAATTTGCTAAAATATCAATCCTAATAGAGCTATTTACGTACAATAGTTCCCGAGATATAGCTTTTAAAAGCAATATTTCTGTACTGAAACTGATCTTTCAGTAAGTGAATTTATATTGAGAAATCTATATCTCAGGAACTAAATGACGTATAGATGTCTAATAGCACTCAAATTAAAGCTAATTTAATGTACTATAAAGTAGTTTATGACCTTTACCTTCGCAGGAATGGTAGTTTTCATTATATTTGATAAAATATATTGATTTATAAGTTTGATTTATTAATTGATTAATGAAAAACTTTATTCCAGAAACCATAAGACTTACAGATGTCTGCCACCACTCAAATTAAAGCTGGTTAAATTTAATATATAATAATATA
>NW_027104649.1:35016-35836 GCF_000696795.3 Halyomorpha halys | reverse complement strand
GGAAATTTAACTTACTATAAAGTGGTTTATGACACATATCTTGGAAGGGCTAGTAATTTTTATGATATTCACATATGAATATAAATTTGACTCATGAAAATAAATCAATTTATTTTAGCATATTTCATGAAAACTACAATTCCTACGAAGATAAACATCATTAACTACTATATAGTTCATTAAACTAGCTTTAATTTGAGTGCTAATAGACATCTGTACGTCGAATCGTTTTTGTTATATAATTTCTCAAAATAAATTCAGTGACTACTGATCTTGCAGTACGTTCTGTACAACATTTTAAAGAAATTTTACATTTTAAAAAGCTATATCTCAAGAACTATTGAACGTAAATAACTCTATCACAGCTCATATTTTAGCAAATTTACTCTATTTTAAATGATGTTCTTTTAGGTTTTCTATTGTTGTTGGTAGTTTTTAAGATATAGAGCTCCAAACAGCCACAATTTTTTATTCCCCCTACGTATACTTGGCAGGCTCATCAGTTTTTACTAGTAATTATACATATTTTTCACTAAAGTAATCTAAAATTGGGGTGAAAGAACTGACTTTTTTATCATCTTGGGCTCTTGTACTAATAGTAGAAAAAAAAAAACTGTTTAATGTTGACCAACGTTTCGCCCCACTTTTCAGAGCTTCGTCAGGACTGAATGAAAAAATTATAAAAACATTATAAGAAGTGACAAAATATAAGAATAAATATACAGAGAAGTTGTAAGCAATTCTTTCTTTGAAAAACAAATTGTACATAACCTTTTTTTTTTTTTTTTAATTATTTATTTATTGTAATTTACAACTGTAC
>NW_027104649.1:30883-31916 GCF_000696795.3 Halyomorpha halys | reverse complement strand
GCAATATTGCCTAATATTGATTGAAAAGATAAAATCGATTTTAAAAAATATTGTGTTTTAAATATATAAGTCAATTGAAAAGTAGTGATTTTTTTGAACCCGGGGTTTTATACCCTAAAAGGTACCTTATACACCCTAGGGTGACCATGGTCCAGACCCTGGGCAGATCGTTAACTAGACCCTTTGGCCCCAAGGGTGCTGTACCTGCCCTAGTTGATACAGTTCCCGCGATGTTCGCTATTTATACAGCTGTCTTTGTCCTCTCCATGAATAGTCATTAGCTCTTCTCTGTTAGTAGCAAATAGTTAACTAACAGTCTGATCCTCAAGTCTATTTATCATCTTTAGGCACCAGGGCGACATTGCAAAAGGTTGAACGTCTCGTTCAGTGCGGCTATTGGACAACTTCCCTTTGTAATACAAGAGTTCGGTAGGGATAGTAGTTTTCATCATATTTGCTAAAATAAATTGATTTATAGTTGTTCGGACAATAAGTTTGGTTAATGAAAAACTTCTTTTCAGAAACCATTGGACGTCCAGATGTCTGTCAGCGCTCAAATTAAAGGCAATTTAACTTACTCTGAGGGATGGTAGTTTTTATATTATTCCAATATGAATATAAATTTGGCAAATAAAAATTTGTCCGAACAACTATAAATCAATATATTTTAGCAAATATCATGAAAACTACTACTCCAACGAAGATAAACTTCTTAAACTACTTTATAGCTCATTAATCTAGCCCTAATTTTAGTGCTAACAGACATCTGTACGTCAAATAGTTTTTGAGATATAGATTTTTTATCGTTGCAGATTTGACTAAAACCAGATATGCGTCTTTTTATTCCAAACTCCTTAACCATCCTAACCCATTAATTCTTAATCTTTCATCCTTAACAATACCTGATAATCCTCCGAGGCGTCTGAAAAGAAAATGGCCACGGGACCTTCTAATTTAAATTAATTTTTGAAGTACCACCGATGGGTGGTTCCTTCCCACGATTTTCAAGTGTATATGAAACATACAACATATT
>NW_027104649.1:29933-30407 GCF_000696795.3 Halyomorpha halys | reverse complement strand
AGATCCACATACTTTCCTGACCCATGGAAATTATCCATAATCAAAATGATTCCCAAACCTAGAAAGCCGCCAGAACACCCAACCTCTCTGTTACCTATCATGGGAAAAATCCTTGAAAAACGCTTGTACCTTCTCCTAGATTCCAACCACACAATCCCAGATCACCAGTTTGGATTCCGAACATCCCACTCTACTATCTAGCAATGCCATCGTGTTGTCGATGTAGTCTCATCTTCATGTTCATGTACTGCTCGGGAGTCTTTCATGATGTAGAGGCTTTCTTTTAATCGAGTCTGGCACCCAGGACTGCTATATAAGATCCGTAAATTCCTACGCCCTACATATTATCTCATTATCCGTTCTTATCTCTCAGACAGGTTATTTAAAGTAAACCGCAATGGTTCCTATTCATCCCCCTATTTTCAATCCGCTGGTGTTCCTCAAGGTAGTATTCTCGGTCCCATCCTCTACACC
>NW_027104649.1:28746-29883 GCF_000696795.3 Halyomorpha halys | reverse complement strand
ACTCCTACCAAAACAAACTACTTTATAGCTCATTAAACTAGCTTTAAATTGAGTGCTAACAGACATCTGTACGTTAAATAGTTTTTGAGATATAGATTTTTCAAAATAAATCCACTAATTACTCAGTATGTTCTGTACAACATTTTTATGAAATATTGCTTTTTAAAAATCTATACCTCGAGAACTATTGAACGTAAATAGCTCTATTAGAGTTTGCAGTTTAGTAAAGTTTCTCTACATTAAATGATATTCTCTTAGATTTTCTATTGTTGTAGGTAGTAGTAAAGATATAGAGCTCCGAATGAAAAATAATTTTTTGTAACATCTCGAAACAACCTCAATTTTTTATTCCCCATACCTATATTTTGCAGACTCGTCAATTTTGACTATTAATTACACATATTTTTCATTAAAGTAATAAAAAATTGGAGCGAAATAACTGACTTTTTTCTTCATAATGCAAGATAAAAAAAAGTTTATCTGACCTAAAGCATTTCATTCATCAGAGATATCCAACATCATCCAGAATTTACCAACCCACAAAGTTCCTGGTTATGACCTAATTACATCCCATGTTCTAAAACATCTTCCTCGAAAATATGTTATATTCCTCACCTACATCTACAATGCTGTCCTCAGATCCACATACTTTCCGGAACCATGGAAATTATCCATAATCAAAATGATTCCCAAACCTCGAAAACCACCAGAACACCCATCCTCTTACCGTCCTATCTCTCTGTTATCTATCATGGGAAAAAATCCTTGAGAAACTTATCTTAAAACGCCTGTACCCCATCCTAGATTCCAACCACATAATCCCAGATCACCAGTTTGGATTCCGAACATCCCACTCCACTATCCAGCAATGCCATCGTGTGGTCGATGTAGTCTCGTCTTCATTGGAGCGCGGAATGTACTGTGTGGGAGTCTTTCTTGATGTAGAACAGGCTTTTGATCGAGTCTGGCACCCAGGACTACTAAACAAGATCCGTAAATTCCTACGCCCTACATATTATCTCATTATCCGTTCTCATCTCTCAGACAGGTTATTTAAAGTAAATCACAACAACGCTTATTCATCCTTGTTTCCTCAGTCTGCTGGTGTACCTCAGGGTAGTATCCTTGGTCCTATCC
>NW_027104649.1:23882-27941 GCF_000696795.3 Halyomorpha halys | reverse complement strand
TGGTGGCACTGTGGTAAGGCCAAAGTAGATTTAATTTAATTTGTTATTATTAATTAAATATTTTTATATAATATTGTATAAATGTATATTTGGCACGCTAATACTTAAGCCCTTTATTTGTGGCAAGTTGAATAAATTCTCTTCAATAAAATAAAATTCCGACTCTTTAACAATGGTAATTGAGTATGAAACCCAATACTAACCCTTAGATATTAAAAACGACCCAAGATAATGATCAGAAACAAAAATCTCTGAATTCGCTAGGAAATAAAATATCTTATTTCATCATTAATTTTATAATATAAAGTGATTTGTAAATATAAGGACCAGAGAAGGTAATAAAAAAAAATAAGGACGTTATTAAAACGAGCTTTATGACGGACAGAGAGGAATTACTTTAACAAGCCTCTTTTATCCGATAAAGAGGGCACTCAACAGAGAGAACATCTTCTTATCCGATAAGAAGGAAACTCAACAGAGAGAACATCTTCTTAAAGATACTTACCAATTATCGAAACCGCTTCTTAGCCCTCTTCAAATGCTAAATGATTGTAATATGTTTAATTTAATTTTCCTTTTTTCTTTTAATAATGTTTACTATTCTTATTTATAAAAAATTTGATTTGTTTTTAAATACCTTTTGTATAGCTTAGAATTATGCATATGGTGTTGATGAAATAAATAAAATAACAAAACAAATGTGAGTTAAAAATATGAAAAAAAAATCAGTTACTTTTTTGTTGTAAACATAAAAATAAAAAAATCTGTACCGCACAATCCATGAAGGGTCAGGTAAGGAAGTTCTGTTACTAGACAAACGGTCGTTCAAGGAGGTGATTTGGTCAAAATTATGCTCGACCGCCAGATTTATCACCCAATTTAAGAGGATGGGTGGACCCCATAGGAATCTAGAACCCACAGGAGTTGACACACGGCTACAGTGTAACAGAAAACAATATTCTGCCCAGCCGGATTCGGACTCCGGCTCTTGGAGCTAGTAGCCACGTGCCTAACCCTGCGGCTACCCACGCTCCTATTTTAAACATTAAATATTCTAAAAAATAATACTAACTGTTAGTACTTTTTTTTTTAATAAATAGATTTCTCCATTATATCAGAAACAATTATTTATTTTTATCAGCGTTTAGATATTAATGTTTTTCTTCAAAGAAATTATTCTTTTTTGACTGTTTATTAAAGTTTATTTAATTATGTATTCATTCTTTAATTTTGTATTCATTCTTTAATTTTGTATTCATTCTTTAATTTTGTATTCATTCTTTAATTTTTAGAATGGTAAATATATTTTGGGATCCTTAATATTCACATTGAATTGAGCCTGAACATAAAAGAGAAAGATGGCTATATGGATTTTCATTATAGGTAAAAGTTAGGGGATATTATTCAAATTAATTGTATGTTAATGGTATCGCTGATGGTTGTAATACATAAATTGAACTGTATTTAATAGATTTTAAAATAAATGAATAATAATAATAATTCATTTATTTGTTTATGGGACAACCCTCGTAAAAATAGAGTTAGCCTGTGAAATACATAATCAATTGTACTCATTTAAAAAAATTATGAGTTAAAGATCGTTAAAATAATAATAAACAATATACCCTAGCTGGGATATCCACATTCGTTAGAATAAAACATAAAAAAAAAAAAGTCACTTCATATTTAATAATATTAAAAAACAGAAGAGAAACCAAGACAAAAACTATACCTCATATTGGGACGATAGGTGACCAAGCAAGACGTTTTGCGTTACATATATAAAAAACAGTTTAAGATCCAATCCTGAGGGTACAGACAGAAATTTGTACAACTGATTTCGGCTAATTATAACCGCAAATTTTGATTTATCCTTAGTTATATATTTATCGTTTATAGTTGCCCACGCTCAGCGGAGAAGGGGGTGAGTTAAAGGATAATATAATCGCAAAAGGAAAAAAAAAGACAGAACAATAAAGAATAAATTACTCCTTAGGCGCTACGTTATTTTTTCTTGGAAATAACGAAAACCCCGAAGCATTGTGCCCACAATATAACTAAAATATACCCCTATATAAACAATTGCTGAATTATGACCACTGGCGAAAACCTAGGGGTGTTACCTCCCACCTGTTGAATATTCCGTGAACAACAACAAAAAAAAAAAACATAATTAAATTAACAAGTTGGAAGCAGAGAAAGAACAGCAGAACCATATATATAAAAGTTTAATAATAATAAGAAATATATGTACACAGAATGAAAAAAGCAAAAAAAAAAAAAATTCTTATCAATTAATAAAACAATTAAAACTTATAGGTTGACTTAACCTTAACGTGTTAATGACCGTCCATTGAAGTAGAACGCCATAATTTTGAAAAAAACAACACATACGATGACATTATGCTATTTCGGTTTAAACAGTAAAGACAGAGGGCCTTTAAACTATTACCACTTCACATTGAACAATCGTAACGTGTTCCGAAATCAAACTGTCACCTTCACAAAACCAAAACCCACTCATCTGAACATATCGCTCGTGTTTTGTTTTTCCCATGACAACTGTAACACATCTGGTCTACGCAGATATCGCCAGTGTTTTTATTTCACCGTGGCAACATAATATCGCTTAGCTTCGGCATGTATCGGATTCAGTTCTCATGATACGCGGGGCAATTAGTTAAAAAATGGAAACAATCCTCCAGGGCCGTTCCATCACAAGCTTCTGTGGGTCCAAAGTATATTTGTGTGGACCGACATTTAGAGTAATTGCATATTTACCGGAGAGTCGTGTTTGGGAAATTATTCTTATAATTTTTTTAAGTTATAGGGCAGCTGATCTTTAGGTAGCTTTGAGGAACATCCGTTTTAATGAATACCCTACCGTAGCACGGGTTATAGCTCCATTCTCGTAATAACAAGAGGTCTTTATCCTTGACAAATTCTCTGTATCTATCCCAGATCTACCCCATTACCATTTAGATACTTACCGGATGATTAAGTAGTATCGGGTCAAACATTCCGAAGCTATCTCATATTTTTCTTATATGCGTTACCCAATAAAAGAAGAATAGGGAAATAAGCTTCTATTCTTGAAATAATTTTTTTTTTTATCTAATGTAATTTACAACTGTACAAAATAATATGTTGCATGTTTCATATACACTTGAAAATCTTGGGAAGGAACCAACCATCGGTAGTACTTGAAATAATTTAAATAACAAATAATTACATGTAGATAAGCCAAAATTTTGTACAATTAAGTTAGTTGATATTACATGAAATAATAGATGTAGGTAACTTGATTACACCTTTCTCAAACAAGAGATTTTTGTACATTCAATGAACTTTTACCCAGAATGCAAAAAAATGGTTATCGGGACTCAAGTATAAGGAATATAAATACACAGTGAATTATTTTATAAGTGCTGCCGATTTTCCCGAACAAGAAATCCCTGCTCAACACCTTGAAAATACCCTTTTTTCGACAAACACTTTACCCACTCTTGGAGAATCGTTATAACTGTAGCTGTATGCTTGTTACAGTCATGATTGTACTCTCGTACTAGCTCTGGCGTGATAGTTGATAGGAAAAGTAATATCAGTAAAGCAACTGTCACGTTAACTATCCCATGAATAGGTCTTGCCAGTGAAATATCGTATAGTTTCCGTTATTCCGGCAAAAATGTTATCCACTACATATTTGATAGTTACAGTCATGACAGTAATGTCGCACTGGGCGTGGCTTAATCCTTAATAGTATAAGTAACGTTAGTGGACTAATAGTCACATTAACAGTCATATGTGTAACAGTTCTATAGTGAACTGTCGAAACATATCGAGCTTACCAAATGTGATGACGATAGGCGTAAAACCTTTGTTCTTATATATTTGCCCAAAAACTTACAATTGTATCACCCCCAGGCCTCAAAAATAATTCGCCCTAGGCCCCTAAAAATAAATCGACCTTCCTACATTAAAATACTACTAAAAATAAATCCAAAAACAAATTTCTTCTTAATTATTATTTTAATAATTATTAACCCGGACCCAAAAATA
>NW_027104649.1:18904-23765 GCF_000696795.3 Halyomorpha halys | reverse complement strand
ATTACTAACTGTGAGCACACATGTGTCATCAGCATACGTGGTAAGGATAGTGTTAGGAGTTGTTGGTTTGTCAGCTGTATAGATGGTGTAGAGGATGGGACCGAGAATACTACCTTGAGGAACACCAGCATCTCGAGCTTATAATTAAATATGTCGTGGGTCACAAAATGAGTTCTAAAATTCACAATTTAAAGAATAAAAATATATTACTCGTTAATAATAGAAAAAGTCCCTAAAGATTAACTAAAAAGTACTACTTGAAGAACTACACTAGTACACCTATATGTAAAGTAAATTCATTTTTCCCATTAATTTATTATTCCGGATCCCCAACAATTTCCAGCTAAGCTGTGAATCGGGTAAAAATACCTGCGCCGACAGCGTTGCATTTTATTCAAGTATGTCTTAAGAATTGGTATTTGTTTAAGACTAACCCATAAAAGAATAAAAATAAAAGCAGGTTTAGGAAACGAAGAAAGTCCATGTAAAGAGCTTCAGTAACATACCAAAAGTAGAAATATAAATTTTTAAAATGTCTTACCTAACAGATACTACGCTCTAACCTGAAAAAAAAATATATATATTAGTAAATTCATAAACTAACCTATATTTTCATTCACATCCTAAACATAATTTATACACATAATTGCTAGAGAAGTAGCACTAAAAGGTACAAGAGAATCAATTGCTATGGAATACAAATTTATCAATTACAAATTACAAATAGAGACAATATAAGATTACATAAAAAAAAGTTCATGAAGTTCCATTCCTAGTTACCTACAACTTGGGAAACCCAACTACAACCTGAAGACTGAAGTCCAGGCTGCTGCAGAACATCTTGTTATAAATACTATATTTATCAGATTTGTTATTGTCACTCTTTTTTTTTATATCTTAATTTCCTTTTTTTCTCTTCATTTCTTCTTAAATTGACTTTCTTTTTTTTTTCTTTGGAAGTCAAATATTTATATTTTTAAATCCATAAATGTCATAGTTTTTTAAACTTTACTTTTATCTTTTATAAAGAATTATTATTTTATCTTAATACTTTGTTTTATTTATAACCTTATATATAGGATGATGATGATAGTTATATGATAGTTTATATGATAGTGGTATCTTTTTTTTGAGACTATACTCCTCCTTCATAAGTAATTGTTAAAAAAAGAATATACCTGTTACATTAACCATGTAAAACCCACTAGGTCGATCTGGTTAAATAAATAAAAGCTGACGTAGAACATTTTGAAATCCTGACATATATTATATTCAATGCCTTACCTAGCTATTTCAATTAATATACCCTCAAAAAAGAATGTTTTACAGACATTAAAAATTTTAACTATTTTTTGACGTGGACAAGTTTCTTGCCCTCGATACAGATACATCGATACACCGATTACTTCTCATAGTACAAGAGCTGGTGAGAAAAAAAGGCAGTTATCTCACCCCAATTTTTGATTACTTTAATGAAAACGATATATAATTACTAGGCAAAACTGATGAGTCTGCCAAGTATAGGTAGGGGGAATAAAAAATGGCGGCTGTTTCAAAACCTTAAAAAAACACCAATTTTTCATTCGGAGCTCTTTATCATAAAAACTACCTACAACACAATAAAATTTAAGAGAACATTATTTAAAGAAGAGTAAATTTGCTGAAATATTAGCCCTAAAAGAGCTATTTACCTCCAATAGTTCTCGAGATATAACTTTTTAAAAAGCAAAATTTCTTAAAAATCTACTGAAAGATTAGAAGCTAGTTAATTTATTTTGAGAAATCTATATCTCTGGAACTATGTGACATGCAGATGTCTATTAGCACTCACATTAAAGCTAGTTTAATGGACTATAAAGAAGTTTATGACCTTAACCTTCTTAGAAATAGTAGTTCTCGTGACATTTGCTAAAATAAATTGATTTATAGTTGTTCGGACAATAAATTTGATTGATGAAAAACTTCATTTCAGAAACCATTGGACGTACTAAAGTCTGCTAGCGCTCAAATTAAAGCTAGTTAAATTTACTACAAAATAGTTAATGTTTATCTTTGTAGGAGTAGTAGTTTTTATGATATTGCACAAAATAAACTCACAAAATGATATTTTTTAGTTGTTCGTATAAAATGTTAGATTTTTGAAAAAATATATCTCTAGATCCATAAGACGCACATATGTCTGCCAACACTCAAAATAAAGGAAATTTAACTAACTATAAAGTAGTTTATGACACTTATCTTCGTAGGGATAGTAGTTTTTATGATATTCTCATATGAACATAAATTTGTCCGAACAACTATAAATCAATTTATTTTAGCAAATTTCATGAAAACTATTACTCCTACGAAGATAAACATCATAAACTACTTTATAGCTCATTAAACAAGCTTTAATTTGAGTGCTATTAGACATCTGTACGTAAATGTTTTTTGAGATATAAAACTATTTAACGTCAATAACTCTATTAAGGATCATATTTTAGCAAATTTACTCTTCTTTAAATGACGTTCTCTTTGGTTTTCTCGTGTTGTTCCTACTTTTTAAGATATAGAGCTCCGAATGAAAAATTAGTTTTCTCTATCGCTTTGAAACAGCCGTCATTTTTTATTCCCCCTACCTATACTTGGCAGACTCATCAACTTTGACTATTAATTATACATAGTTTTCATTAAAGTAATCAAAAATTTCGGTGAGATAACTGCCTTTTTTCTCCTCTTAGGTGCTTGTACTATCAGGTTTCATTAGAAATTCCTTTGATATTGGCATCCTATAGAGTTTTGATCAGCTATCTAACTATTTATACTTCGATAAACTATTAAACTGCCAAACTTCATACTCTAAGTAGGAGGGGGTTTGAAAATTTAAAGCCCAAAATAGCTATCAATCCTACCATAACTACCTTCTTACCTCAAACAACCATATTTTTCATGAGGGAGATATTTTGCTAGTAGTGGCCGTTGTTGGTGAGTTAAGGCGTCAACTTAGCAACTACAAGTTCCAAATAATGGCCGGTTCGATAAGAGCCTGGGAGGGTAAACGTTTATTTCATTGCGGTCCAATAAAATGAAAATTCGACCTTACAACTGTGGTTTGAATAGATTGTTAACCGGTAGGATAATTAACAATTTATTTACATATAATAATGATAATCTTTATTTATTCTGGGATTGATCCCTTTAGAATAATTTACAGGCGTCAAAATTAGGCTTTAGAGCCTTAGAGTAAATTACAAAATAGAGATGGAATTACAAGATGCCATAAAATGAAATAATACAGTGAATTTAAAAATATACAAATAAACAACCATAATTAAGAGAAAATATAAAAATGATAAAACAAATAAAATGAAACCACTTGTCATATAAAACATAAAATAAAAGGGAAAAAAATGATAACAAATCAAATACAATTATACTAAAAAGTATAAATGAACAGATATAATTTCTGCTAGTGTACAGATTTATAATTATAAACGAAGATCTAAGAAAGAAAATATATAAATCTTTTTTGAAACTTTCAATTGTTATTCTTCTGGAATTGTGTGGATAGAAGGTAGTCGAAGATACGGGACTTGAAGATTGGAAGGGTGTTAGAACTACGAATAAAGAAGGGAATATAATTCCATAGGGTTGAGGAACGGATGAGGAAAGGTCTACCAAAGGCTACGGTTCGATGGGCAGTTACATATAAGTCTGAAGGCAGTGAGCGGGTGTTGGGGGAATGCACTGAAGACTTAAATTGAAGGATATCTGAGATGTACGATGGACGGCAGGATTGGATAACTTGATAGAGAAAGGAAGGAAGGAAATATTTACGACGGAAGGAGTGGTAAAGCCACTTCAACTCTTAAGTATAATAATGTATATATAATAAAATCGAGTGGCAGATGTATGATTAAAGAAGTGAATCTTTTTCATTTTATGAAATCATTAGATTTTTTTATTATATTCGGTTGTAAAATAATTGCGAAGCGTTTTTGCTGGTGTTTCAATAAAAACCCCAGATTCTGGTAAATATTTTTAATCAATTATATATGACCCGATTTGATCAATTACATGTTCCCATCTTTCAGTTAATTTTTTAATTCCGTCCACCCAGAACTTCTTAGATTTTTGTGCAATGAACTCCTCTATGAGCGTTTTGCAGTCCTTGAGGCAATTAAAGTGTTTCCCGTTAAAAGAGTTTTGAAGAACCCGAAATAACTGAAAATATGTTGGGGCAAGGTCTGGTTAATAGGATGGTGGGGAATCACATCTTAGCCAAACTTCAATAATTTTATGCCGGGTCAACAAAAACACGTGAGGACGGGCGTTATCGTGATGGACAACTATGCCTTTGCAATTAGCCTTTTTTTAGACGCTTTTGCACAACTTGACGCTTGCATGAGATATGAAATGTAAAGCGTTTCTGCCATATCCCGTGTGATAGAATGAGGATTGTCTGTGACCAATGCTTGAATTTGGTTATCATCAACAGTTGTAGGACGACCCGAGCGCTTTGCGTCTTCCAAGTCAATGTGCAGCTGATTTTCCTTTCAGAAATAAAAAATCATTAAATGAAAATGATTTTGTTTCACTCTTCCATTTTGAGCAAACAAAATACTACTTAAAAATAAGGAATCTCGGTTGGAACTGATGCATATTATCACCTTAACTAATCCTTCTTTAAATATGGAAACATTATTGACAAAGTATGATTTTATAAACACAGAGAGGATTAAATTAAAATATGGAAAAACGCTACGAACTTATTTTAAAACCCAATATATATAAATAATTTACAATATATAAAAATTATGAAGAAGATGGTGGTGGTCACAAGAAAAAAAAATTTAACAACTATTTATTTGCTGACGTTTCG
>NW_027104649.1:18212-18854 GCF_000696795.3 Halyomorpha halys | reverse complement strand
AAAATCGAGTGGCAGATGTATGATTAAAGAAGTGAATCTTTTTCATTTTATGAAATCATAAGATTTTTTATTATATTAGGTTGTAAAATAAGTTCGAAGCGGTTTTTACTGGTGATTTCAATAATAACCCTAGATTCTTGTAAATATTTTTAATCATCCGGATGATCCGATTTGATCAATTACATGTTCCAATCTTTTAGTTAATTTTTTAATTCCGTCCACCCAGAACTTCTTAGATTTTTGTGCAATGAACTCCTCTATGAACGTTTTGCAGTCCTTGAGGCAATTAAAGTGTTTCCCGTTAAAAGAGTTTTGAAGGGCCCGATATAAGTGAAAATCTGTTGGGGCTGAAGGTCTGGTGAATAGGATGGGTGGGGGATCACATCTCAGCCAAACTTCAATAATTTCTGCCGGGTCAACAAAACACGTGAGGACAGGTGTTATCGTGATGGAAAACTATGCCTTTGCGATTAGCCAATGCTGGACCCTTTTGCTTGCTGACGCTTGCATGAGATATGTAAAGCGTTTCTGCGATATCCCGTGTGGAAGAATGAGGATTGTCTGTGACCAATGCTTGAATTTGGTTATCATCAACAGTTGTAGGACGACCCCAGCGCTTTGCGTCTTCCAAGTCAATGTGCA
>NW_027104649.1:11852-16462 GCF_000696795.3 Halyomorpha halys | reverse complement strand
TGTTCACACGTTTTTTATCCATTCAGACCCCATAAAATTGTAAATTAATATAATTGTAAATATTTATGTTAACTATTATATCATTCTTAATTATTTTTACATCATTTTCTTTTCTCTTTTTTATTTATTCATTTTTTTTTATTGTTCAACTTATAAAAGTGAGAAAGTAACCAATATTTATATTTTTATTATGACTGTTTATATTTCTTTGTATTTTTTAAAAGCATTTCTGATTTCTTTGTATTATTCTAAAGGGACTCGTCCCAGAATAAATAAATTATTATTATTATTATTATACAGCAAAGATATCAGTTAACATTTATGTTACTATAGTTACCGTCTTATCACTTCATCTTTATATTAATGGATACCAACGTTTCAACAGTGTGCAATCAATGTATCCTCAAATATAGCAATAGCTAAGCATTGCCGGGTCTACTAGTGATACAGATAAAAATGAATTTGATAATAAAAGATTTGAAGAGAGAATAGAAGGAAGTATTGCCAACGAGGTAAAGACATCCTTTACTCGACAAAATAACTGGAGAAACAGGAACATCATTATTATTTATTTTCTCTTGTGAGCAAACAGTAAAAATGTTTTCTTTTTAGTGACCTACATAAAGGAATCTTGGAAAGGGAACAAAGGAAACGATATAATAAAATCGATGGGAGGTCGAAATGTTTGAAAATAAAAGACTACGCCCTAAAAGAAGTTGGCTATATCGCTTTGTGATGGCGCCACTTGAGATCGGGAGCAGGAATGGGCTGCCCTATATTCCACCTCATGTTATTAACTGTCTGGCGTCTGGGAGTGGAGCTCGGATTTTTATCACGGGAGTCATTGTCGAATAGTGTTGTCTATAGGGCTTCTAGAAGTCATGTTAAAATCGGCTCAATATTTACCCAAACCGGAGAGGCCATATCGATGGCTTACTTCACCACAATGCTAAATACATTTCGACTAACTTTACGAAAAGCACAATTAAAGGTTCTATCTTTTAGCAAAATTAGAAATTTTCAATGATTTTTCTATAAATAAATAATTAATTTAAAAGTTGTAAGCCTACTCATCTCTCTTTTCTCAATCTGCCGTTGTTTCTTAAGCTAGTATCTTATATCCTATTCTCTATACGATTTATACAGCTGATATCCTAAACCATCCTAACACGGTCCTAATAGTATAAGAGCCCAAGAGGAGAATAAATGCAGTTATTTCATCCCCATTATTCATTACTTAATTGAATACTATATATAATTAATTGTCAAAATTGATTGGTCTGACGAGTATAGGTAAGGGGAATAAAAAAATGGTGGCTGTTTCAAAATGTTAAAAATAATTAATTTTTTATTCGGAGCTCTATATCTTTACAACTACCAACAACGATAGAGAATCTAAGAGAGCAACATTTAAAGTAGAGTAACTTTGCTAAAATTAAAACCCTAATAGATCTATTTAAGTTCTAAAATTTACGAAAATAAATTGATTTATAATTGTTCGGACCAATTTTCATTTTCCAAATTCATATTCATATGTGAATATCATAAAAACTTCTACCTCTACGAAGATAAGTGTCATAAACTACTTTATAGGAAGTTAAATTTCCTTTATTTTGAGTATATCTACCTATACTATTTTATCTTATGGAGAATATTTTTTCAAAAATCCATCTTTTTATACGAGCAACTAGAAATTAACATTTTGTGAGTTTCTTTTGTCATATATCATAAAAACTACTAATCCTATAAACTATTTTATAGTAAATGTAACTAGCTTTAATTCGTACGCTGGCAGACATCTGTACGTCCAATGGTTTCTGAAATATAGTTTTTCAAAAATTAAACTTATTGTCCTAACAACTATAAATTTATTTCTTTTAGCAAATATCATGAAAACTACCATTCCTACGAAAGTAAAGGTTAGAAACTACTTTATAGTATATTAAACTTGCTTTAATTTGATTGCTAATAGACATCTATACGTCAGATAGTTCCTGAGATATAGATTTCCCAATATAATTTAACTAACTAGTGATATTACAGTACATTTTTATGAAATATTGCCTTTTAAAAGGCTATATCTCGAGAACTATTTGACGTAAATGTCTCTAATGTTCTTTTAGATTTTCTAGTGTTGTTGGTAGTTTTTAAAATTTAGAGCTCCGAATGAAAAATAATTTTTTTGGAACAACCACCATTTTTTATTCTCCCATCCTATACTTGGCAGACTCATCAGTTTTGACTAATAATTATACATAGTTTTTATTAAAGTAATCAAAAATTAGGGTGAGATAACTACCTTTTTTTCTTCCAGGCTCTTGTACAATAACAGCATAAGCTGATGACACATGTATACTGTCTGTAAACAACGACCCCACTACTGCATCACAAACTCTATAGGCACACATAACATCTATTGAAGAATAGTTTCAAAACTGGAGAATCAAAATAAATTCTAACAAATCCCACCAGATCACCTTTACTCTCCGTCATAAACGCCTCCTTTCCCGCTCTCTGCTATATTTTTTAATATCCCACTAAAGCCTGTTGAACAGATTCGCTACTTAAGACTCCATCTTGACAAGAGACTTACATGGAAGCCCCATACAAGACTGAAACAACAAGAAACTCTACGAACGAGTTTTTAGTTGTTAACTATTTTTTGTTTTCTTGTGACCGCACCCCTAATCATCTTCTTTATAGTAAGATTTAACACGGAATATACAGCAAGGAAAATTATAGCGATCATGAAAAATCTCGATTTCCACTTTTCGATGGAAATGCATATTTTGAGCTCTCTTGAGTCCAAAAAACCTTTTTTTTCGTAAAATATTTGTATGTGATCGAACTGCTCAAAAACTAAAAGTCGTACGAAACTGAAATTCAATATTTACAAAAATTGACAAACCATAAGTGCTTTGTAGATCAAATTTTTTTTTTATTTTCTTGAAAACAATTTTAATAATTTTTTTTATTTATTTATTGTACTTCACAACTGTACAAAATAATACAACAGGTAAATATGTAGTATGTTATTTTCACATTTCTTATTTAGAGCTCTAGAACGCATTTTTTTTAAATATAAAAAATTGACTTAGATTAATTTTAGTTAAGCATAAAAAAAATATATTTTGATTCAAGAGCAAACTGCATAATTATAAAATAGTTATAAACATAAAATAATATTTTGAGACAGACAAAGTTATAAAAATAATCAAAATACAAATATATCATATAATAAGAACATAACATTTATCTTAAAAAAAAAATGCTCACTCTGAAGAAATCTCTTGCACAATTAATGCAAATGATTGGGACATATCGGTCTTTTGCACTGTTGGCAATTCTTTTTTTTTATTCGCTCTCCTGGAACAGAATGCACAAAACCCCTCCGTAGTAGTGGGTGTGGTGCAGAGGTAAAGTAAAAACATGAAAGACAATTTTTTGTTATAAGGACCATCCGAACATACACTTATAGTATCGAAATACAATTCAGAATAATGAAGTTCCTGCTTCTTCAAACCTACGTTTCCCTAGTTCTACTAATTTTTTTCTCGAGAAACAATATTATAAACAATAGCATCGGTATTTTAGTGGTAGAACTCCTGCCTATACTTTAATAATTTAAAAACAAATTTGATCCTTTTTTTTTTCTCAATTTTATTCTTTTCAAAACATTCCAACGTTTCGACCCTCAGGTAACTTTCAAGAATACCTTTATTTTGTTGTCATTTTCTTTTCTTTCATTCATCATGTAAATGATAGAAAGAAGAGAAGAAGAAAGAATTATATAGAAGAATTTATAGAAGGGACAAAGGCAATTAGCCGGCATTTTTAAGTTTTTTAAAAAAGAAAATGACAACAAAATAAAGGTATTCTTGAAAATGACCTGAGGGTCGAAACGTTGGAAGGTTTTGAAAAGATAAAATTGAGAGGAAAAAAAAAGGATCAAATTTGTTTTTAAATAAACTAAACCAATCTCAAACAAGAATATATTAATAAAAATTAATCTAATTTTAATAATAACCGCCACGTAAATGTAAAATTAAATGGTCTTTAATTCATCATAGGTCGCTGTGTGACAATTTCTCTCACGTTAATCGTTTTTCGGGTCTGGGAGCTATTGTTCCCACCTTCCTGTAATCTGTAATTCACAATCTATTCCTTCAATACCTCCCCTCCCTCCCCCCTAGTACTCTAGCAGCTCTGGGTAAGCGTCCAGCCCTCTTTCCCTGACAACATACTCTTCTCATGAGACATTATCTCACGCGCGACTGAGATAATGTCGAAAAATATGTATTGTATCCATAAAAATATTGTTTCTCGAGAAAAAAATTAGTAGAACTAGGGAAACGTAGGTTTGAAGAAGCAGGAACTTCATTATTCTGAATTGTATTTCGATACTATAAGTGTATGTTAGGATGGTCCTTATAACAAAAATTTGTCTTTCATATTTTTACTTCATCTCTGCGCCACACCCACTTAAGGAGGGGTTTAGAGCATTCTGTACCAGGAGAGTGAATAAAAAAAAAAAAAGAATTGCCAACACTGCAAAAGACCAATATGTCCGTCATACAGTGTTCATTTGCATCAACTGTGCAAGAGATTTC
>NW_027104649.1:8085-9362 GCF_000696795.3 Halyomorpha halys | reverse complement strand
AGTAACATGTAGTTCTTGTAAATATATTAGAATAAAGTCATTTTAGTCTTCACTGATTTTTTATGATATGTAACTCACGTATATTTCCAGCGAAAATCTGCAGTATCGTAGTAGTTCCACTTACTCTATGTATTCCATATAACAGAAAAAAGAAGGAGCTACAGGATAAGATGCGATGCGGCATTTCACCTGGGCTCTTTGTTAATGAGATATGCAAATTTATGAATGGAGCTTGAGAGGGTTTGCTAAGCTATACTTAGCCGTAGTAGTTAAGTCCAAGTCACTAAGTCCAATAGCTAACGGCCATATCCGCCCCCACAGCCACTTAGTATCCTCTCGTCCAAAGTCCTAACTTTCTTTGATCAGGCCACTAACGAGAGCCTTATATATACAGTAAATGATTTACATACCTCCTAAAACATCTTACGAAATTTCTTAATTGAATTGTTATTTTATAGAAAGTAATTTAAAACAAGAAAAAAACTTTTATTGAAATAAAACATTCTAGCACACTAAAGAACAGTATTTATTAGGAATAAATACGAAAAAGTAAATAAATAATATGTATATCACATATATACTGCTATGAATCTTATGGAGATTTATTTAAAATGTTAAATCTAATATTTCGCCCTTATAAGGGCATTAAATCTAAATCTAAGTTAGTGTAAGTTAAAAGAGCAGACATTTAGCTTTCCAACGATTGTATTAACATTGAGATTGGATAAAATGCACTTGAGTTATTAACGATTATAAGAACAATGGTCACCGAGGAAAATAAAATTCTCCAAATAAATCGAAGTGAAAAAATTATAATTTCTTTGAAAAATGGTATATGAGGATTTCAGACGACGCCAAAAACCAATATGATTTGCTTTTCCCTAAGAATTAATTTTTAGACTTACTAAAATCCTCATTATGTTTTATTTTTTATTTTTAGTGAATATAAAAAATTATTTAATTTAATCAGTGATATTTTTTAATTATTGTCCAGAATCAGATGCATCAAATAGATATTGATTTTTATATTTTAGATATGAGCCTTCCTCGATGTTGAACAAGCTTTTGAGTCTGGCATCCAGGTCTGCTTTATAAACTTCGTCAATTCCTACCCCCAACATATTTCCTTATAATCCGCTCCTACCTCACTGATAGTACCTTTAAGTAAATCATAATCTAGCCTACTCATCTCTCTTTTCTCAGTCCGCCGGTGTTCCTCAAGGTAGTATCTTAGGTCCCATTCTTTATACGGTTTATACAGCTGACATCCCAACCCA
>NW_027104649.1:6084-6715 GCF_000696795.3 Halyomorpha halys | reverse complement strand
AATATCGACGAAAGACCGAGATACATGCCAACTAGTAATAAATCAGTGGAGGTTGAGTAAGTGCACTAGAGCAGCAAACACTCAACATGAGCGGAACACCTGGCCATAGTCAGAACTCTAATTGTCGAGTTAATTTTACAAAAGGTCTCTTGGCCACTGCCTTTTCAACCTTCTAACTGGATTGCAAGGATGGGTGGAACTGGATAAGGATTGAACCAAAGGATTAGGATGGATTATATACAATTTCAAGAATTTAGTTGGTTAGAGGTCAATGACAGAAGGCATATGAAGGTCATGGTGTACATGAAACATAAAGAAAATGAGGGTAATTATTTTTTAAAATTTATTTATTGACATTAACAACTGTACATAAAATAAAGCAAGTAAATTTAAAATAATGTCATAATGGTATGATACAAGCATGTAGAGAAACTACTCATCTGTAGCACTCTAAAAAGATTGTTACAATATAAGGTCTCGAGGCCATCTTCTTTTTTCAGACGCCTCGGAGGATTGTCCGGAATGAAAGAGGAAGCAAGGTTACAAACTAATAGGTTTAATTGGTTAGGGAGTTTATAATGGAAGGATTGATATCTGGTTCGGGCTAGATCGGTTACATAGGGAACATTAA
>NW_027104649.1:952-1269 GCF_000696795.3 Halyomorpha halys | reverse complement strand
AGGTCGAAACGTCGGCATAAAATAAATAAATATGGTTTTGTTTATTTATGTTGTTCTTTGCTGACCACGCCCCCCGACATACTTCTCCAATTATTAAATTACAATGTTATTGGTGATTACAAGTGTCTATAGGCAGTGTAGGACTCCAACGGGAGTCTTGGGCCGACGTAAGAAAAAAAGTGTCTATTGGTTTTAATTAATACTGACACTAGTTAATTACTATTGATATTACAATGTGGGCTACAGAAACAGAAAAAGTGAGATACTTGCAGAGGTAAAAATATATATACATGAAAGATAGATGCTGGTTAGGTGAA
>NW_027104649.1:0-902 GCF_000696795.3 Halyomorpha halys | reverse complement strand
TCTTATCTACCTATTCAATATATCCTAATTTATCCTATATCATGAAGACTAATATTCCTACGATAATAAATTTCATTATAGTAGATTCAATATCTGTGCTAATAGGTATCTGTACGTCTCATGGTTCTTGTAATAAAGATTTCTAACAATAAATTCATTAATTACTGATTTGAGGTAAAAGGTTCTTTAATTAATAATCTTAAACACTTTCTTGAGACTGGTAAATTATTTTAAAATAAATAATTTAATATCTATCCATTTTAGTCTCAACACATAATTGGAATTTATTTTAATCATCCTATTTTGACACCATTATTCAAGGTTGTTGATGTGGGATTGGAGGGTTTGATGCCATGGTATGTTTATTATTCACTAATAATAGAGTTATTCATGATGTTGTGTTAAATGTAAAGTGTTTTACCATGTTAAATTTTATAAGTATAGGATTGTGAGCAGCACTATTTAAAGTAATGTTAAATTTTAAATGCGTAAGAGCTCCTAGCGGATTTTCTGAGCAACTTGTTTTATAACCTTTTATTTCAAAACTTCATATTGTTTAATTTATAATCTTAACAATTTCTTGAGACTAGTAATTTTTTTTAAATAAATAATTTACATTCTATCCATTATAGTCTCAAAACATTTTATTTCTCTTATAAGTCCGACGTTTTGGCCAATCCGGCCATCCTCAGGGACAATGTACTACAAAACAGCTTTTATTACATTGTATGATCCTCAAACATTTCAAAATACTTAACATTATTATTTATAATTTATCTTAACTTAATACAATTTTGGAACTATATAATTTAAAACTCTAACTCCATGCAGACTATTATGCTCAAGTCCTAAACAAAGAGAATAATACATTCAAAAGGAAAATACTTGAATCCATTTACATA
>NW_027104648.1:3811-4260 GCF_000696795.3 Halyomorpha halys | reverse complement strand
CTTTTTTTTAGTATGTATTAAAAAGTTTAATACAATGTGAAAATAACATATGGGGTGATTTTAGATGTAGGTTAATTATTTTAGACATTTATATACTCTATTATAATCGTTTTTAAAATAAAGGTTTTGAGGAAATGATCAGGTGAAATTAGAGTACGAAATTTGAAAAAAAAAAATGTGTGATCCTTTTTACACCAATACCCAACTTTAAGCAAAACTAAACATCCCCTTTTTGAAATGTAAGTAAATTGTAACAACCCCTTTTCAATTCTGGGTAGAAACATTTTTTTTTTTTTAATTTTCTAGATTCAGATCGTCGGTATTTCGGTTGGTCGCTGTTTCGGACTGTTCAATTTTCAAATTCACTTTTTTTTAGTATGTATTAAAAAGTTTAATACAATGTGAAAATAACATATGGGGTGATTTTAGATGTAGGTTAATTATTTTAG
>NW_027104648.1:0-1406 GCF_000696795.3 Halyomorpha halys | reverse complement strand
CCGATCGATGACGATAACGGATGGCGATGGTGCGAATCAGGTTTAGTAGGAAGGTGACTTATTCATTCATTTTTCTTGTCCTCCATGTCCCTCCATCTACCCTCTCCTTGCCTGCTGCAGGGCTCTTCGGAAGTATACTTACTCAAAGTTTTCTTGATGAAATCTAACAGCTTTGTCAGACAGAGATGAACCGGTCATAAAGTAAAAGTAAATAGTAAACGCTAGTGAGAATGAGGTTTAGTTTAAACTCTGCTGCTAAATTATATCAAAGTCCCAGACTGATTGAATTTTATTTTGGTGTAGACCTTCGGAATAAATATCGTCTTTCCCTCTTTGGTTAGGATAGGTTGGTTATCCGTTGGGTCCCGGATACCCGCCCATTTTTCCTCTCTAGATTGAAGAACACAAAGACGTCAAACTCCAAAGAAAATAAAGAAATAATACTCTAAGTGACAATACTAAGAAAATTCAATCTATCCAACTATGTATGTTATTACATATCATACATATATACATATCATAATACAATTTAATAGATTTATTTTATTTTTTATATCATAAATTTAAATTTATTTACTTATGATCTTTTCACATCCTTAAGATTGGTTATTATTGTATCCAAATTTTAGTCTCAAAACATTCTTTATTTTCTTAAAAGTCCAACGTTTCAGAAAATTCGGTCATCCTAAAGGACACTCTTAAAAACGAATTTACACTCTCATAAATTATTTTTTTAAAAATTCTGCAGGCTATTTCGCCCAATCATTAGTTTCAACGCTATTTTGCAACCATTTCATTAATATTCAAATCTCCATTATAATAAATTTAACTATATTACACCTTGCTATCATAACAAGGTTACAAATATTATGATAACAAGGTGTAATAGAGTTAAATTGATTATAATAAAGAGTTTAATATTTATGAAATAGTGACAAACCAAGTAATTAGACTTAAGCTAAGGATAGCTTATTAAAAAATTAATATAATTCCATAATGTTTAATTACTCCAAGGACCCGGGTTCGAATTGTTTTGTTTTCTGTTACACTATAGACCTGAGTATACCCTGTGGGTTCTGGAGCCCTCCTGGGGTTCACCCAGCCACATAAATTGGGTACCCTTATTGGGTAAAAATCCGGCGATCAAGCGTGATTCTGACCAAATCATCCCCTTGCACAACCGTAGGTCTAGTACTTCCTCACAGAGTACTGAACCCCTGACCCTCCATGGTTTGTTGCCGTACAGAGTTTAATTTTTAAATTAATGTTTAAATCCTACGTAAAATCCTTGATGCTCCTTATTACGTCACAAATAAACTCATTCACAAAGACCTTAACATCCCATTCATTGCAGATTTGACCCAAAACAGATATGCGTCTTTTCATTCCAAACTCCTTAACCATCC
>NW_027104647.1:28449-28764 GCF_000696795.3 Halyomorpha halys | reverse complement strand
TATTATATTATAAAATACACTTAAAAATATGTTAAAAAATAATAAATATTAGTGCAGTAATATATTAGTGTAAAATAAGATTTTATAAATTAATTTTTTGTTGAAATTTTAAAATAAAAAAAAATATTCTTAAATAAATATTTTCCTTGAACATATACAAAAAAAATTGTTTAAAATTTAAACTGCATTGTAAACATTCAACGATAATAACCAATTTAATCCATTTATATATTTTTAAATTTTATAAAACACTTTTCTTTTTTAGAGTGGAATTATCATATATTATTGTTTTTAGAATATACTTGAAAATTGTTA
>NW_027104647.1:23920-24894 GCF_000696795.3 Halyomorpha halys | reverse complement strand
TCTCGATCTTTATTTAATCTCAACTTACTTCTTTATTTTCCGTCTTTTAGTGTGTTAAATTGTGTTTTCTCATATCTGCTTTTCTATTTTTACGTGTTATCACGTCTCCTGTTCATTTTTAACCTAATAGTTTGCGTAATTTTTATGCTCTTATCATTGTCTATTTTATATTCAAAAATTTATTTATTGATAGATATTACAATCTGTCACACCGTTGTGAGCAATAGGTAGTAGTGGTGAATGATCACATTCATACTAAAATAAGAATAAAAATAAATAAATAAATTAAAAAAAACCATTCAGAAATAAATAAAATCTCTCTTTAAATCTATAAAAACAGAAGGATGAACAAAATGAACATAAACAATGTGCATGAAGAAATAAATAAATAAAATAATCTCTAGTCACATTTATACTTATATAAAATATTTACACAATCGACCTGAGGATCCATGAACCCACTCTATCTCCCACGTGTGAGGAGTAGGGCAGAGCTCATAACATCCCAGCGCATCCCCAGTGGAGGCTGAGCGAGTGCGCTAAAGCTGCAAACACTCAACTTGACTGGAGAACCTGACCATTGCCAGAACTCCAAGATTGTTTTTATATTAATACTACTTTTATTTCTTCATTTCGTTCATCAGTAAATAATTTTCTTTTTTACTTATATTTACATAATTTTAACCCTACCATGATTTATCTTTTTTGTATCTAATTATTCTACTTTGTCAAAATATTTTTTGTGGTTTTTATACCATTTTAGTCCTGATGAAGCTCTACAAACTGGGGCGAAAAGTCTTCATAAAAATTGTTAACTATTTATTGTTTTCTTCTGACCTCACGTATTATCATCTATTTCATAATTTGAAATAATTTATGTATATAATATCAATATAAAAATAAAAATTTTCTTAACAAAATATAATTATGAGTAAACAATTTTAGAATACTTTATTATTTTATAAAAAATAAAT
>NW_027104647.1:18852-21294 GCF_000696795.3 Halyomorpha halys | reverse complement strand
TCAGACGCCTCAGAGGATTATCAGGGATTGTTAAGGATGAAAGATTAAGAATTAATGGGTTAGGATGGTTAAGGAGTTTGGAATGAAAATACGCATATCTGTTCTGGGTTTAATCTGCAACGAATGGGATGTTGAGGTCTTTGTGAATGAGTTTATTTGTGACGTAATAAGGAGTATCAAGGATTTTACGTAGGATTTTGGATTGTAACGATTGGATGCGGGAAGAATTCCATATGTCTAAAAATATAATTTTAAAAGTTATATCATAATTTTCTAACATTTCATAATCCTATTTCAATATTAAAAATTACATTGTAACTTTCCAAGCAACTATGGATGTATGTAGTCTTACAACATTATATTTTCCCTAAAAAAAATTAAAGTTTAAAAACCTTGTTTTACTTCATATATAATACATTCCCTTTGTTAAGACTGTTATTATTGTTTAAAGTAAATAATATCCAATTTAAGTCTCAAAACACTCTATAGTATTACTTTAAACGTACAACGTTTCGGCCATCCTCATGAGCAATCATAAATTTAAATTTTAACCTCAACATCCAATAATTTAAAAACTTTTTGCATGCTATCTATCCAGGTCATCAATCCTATTTTATCTGTCTTCTAATAATTTTTAAAACTTTTTATTAAAGATTAACTAAACACTATTATCACTTTCTTATCAAAATGATGTTATAATAATAATAAAGGTAACCAAAATATAATCTATTGCTTAATAATAAAGCAGATCTCAAACAACTCATTCAATTGTTTGTTTTGGTATGGAAATGAGTTGAATCATTGCTGGTTTTACCCTTCCCCGAAGTAAAAAAAGAAAAGAGCTTTTTTTATTGCATGAGTCGTATTATAATTCCTTTCCTTGAACTAACCCGCTCGAATCATTTGCCAGAATCGAATTCAACTTCGATTGATCGATATCTTATTCGGTATTATTTATGTTTATAGTTAATTTTTAATTTTATATTAGGAGAATATATTTTAAGAAATTTTAAGGCTAATAAAATCTCATATATAACACATCAAATAGTTATCAACTATTTTTAGTTTCTTTTTTGAAATATGGTCAGTCATTTATATATATTATACATATATTCATACATCAATGGTTTACTTTACAATTCTAAGTATATTTCCTCTAGCTTTACGAAAAATACAATTAAAGCTTCCCTCTTTTTGAAAAATCATAACTAACTTTCCAATTAATTTTTCTAAAAGAGAGAGCCTTTAATTGTATTTTTCTTAAAGCTAGTGAAAATGTACTTGATGTACATTTTTGATTTACATTGAATACTGTGGAGTAAGCCATCGATATATATTAGAAAAATATGTACTTAAATAAATAAAAATAAAATAATAAATAATAATAATAAAATAAGCCTAGTAAAATTTCGAAATAAATTAATCATACCAACACCGATTAAATTACTTATACCATTTTTTTTTATATTGAATTCGGGATGAGTGGTATCTCTACAATGTATCGGTGGAGTGAGCAAACTTTTGAATTTCCTGGCATTTTTGACTGAAGTTTCCTATTATATTTAATTTAATCCCAGCCCTTTTGGATTTTAAAACGTTCCATCTTACTTATTAGAAACGCTAACATGACAGTAAATTTTTTTTTTATTCAAATGCAACATTATATCTATAAAATCTCAACTCCTAAACTCCAAATGTAGTATTGTTACTGAGTTTAAGAATTAGTAACCCTGAGTTACTGTTTTAGCATAATTTTTGCACTTTACAAGTTACTGCGGGGAAGAGAAGGAGAGAGAAGAGTCGTTTCTAGTAAAATAATTTGTTCAAGTCATATGGTTTCATTAAAATTCGCTTCTCACCTATATTGAAAAATGAAAATTCGTACCGATACAACCCAAGAAGGGCCAGGGATTCAGTACTTTATAAAGAAGTACAATTTCTTGAACAGAGGTTGTACAAGGGGATTTGTCGTAGATTGGTGATTTTCTCAAGATCACTCTCAACCGCCAGAGATTTCCTCAATTAAGGGTACCTATGGAGGCTGTGTGGAACCCAGAGGTTTGATTTACGGCTATATGTAAAAGAACAAATAATTCAAATAGTAGATGATTATACTATTTTATTGAGCCAACATTTCGCCCCACTTAGCAGGGCTTCGTCAGGGCTGTTTTGACGGCAGTAAAAAACAAAGTGTTACTTTGTATTGTGTACCACTTTGTTTTTGACTTCCGCCAAAAGAGCCCTGACAAAGCCCTGCAAAGTGGGGCGAAACGTTGGCTCAATAAAATAGTATAATTATCTACTATTAGAGTTTTTTTTTACCGCACCCGGACCATATTCCATTCATCAACAAATAATTATGTGAGGTACTTAGCTGCCATCCCCATTCCTCCCAATACAAATGGTTCATTCATGGACTTTTTTTTTCTTCTTGATTTTTTT
>NW_027104647.1:17993-18802 GCF_000696795.3 Halyomorpha halys | reverse complement strand
CATGAAAATATCAATATTTTTTTTCAATTTTTATCTGCTTTTAAAATTAATTTATTGACATTTATAACTGTATTTACATAAAAATACATCTAGTAGACTTCATATTGGATTTTAATGCTATAATACAGGCTTGCAGAGAAACTATCAAAGGGCTGTTTACACAAAAGACTATCTTCTTTTTAGGCGCTCGAAGGATTGTCAGGAATGAAAGAGGATAGTACAAGAGCCGGGAAGAAAAAAAGGCAGTTATCTCACCCCAATTTTTTATTACTTTAATGAAAACTATGTATAATTACTAGTCAAATTTGATGAGTCTGTCAAGTTTATATAGAGGGAATAAAAAATGGCGGCTGTTTCAAAACCTTAAAAAAAAACATTAATTTTTCATTCGGAGCTCTATATCTTAAAAACTACCAACAACACTAGAAAACCAAAGAGCATATTATTTAAAGAAGACTACATTTTCTAAAATATTAGCTCTAATAGAGCTATTTACGTCTAATAGTTCTCGAGATATAGCTTTTTAAAAAGCAAACTTTCTTAAGAATCTACTGAAAGATTAGTAGTTAGTTAATTTATTTTGAGAAATCTATATCTCAGGAACTATGAGACGTACAGATGTCTTTTAGCACTCAAATTGAAGCTAGTTTAATGGACTATAAAGAAGTTTATTACCTTTGCCTTCGTAGTAGTAGTAGTTTTTAGTTTAAAATGAACGACTGATTTTTGATTATGGCTCGGTCTGTTACATATCTTTATCTGTTAAATCATAAAAAACAAATTTTCATAATAACTGTATTTCCCAATTT
>NW_027104647.1:17203-17943 GCF_000696795.3 Halyomorpha halys | reverse complement strand
AACGACTGATTTTTGATTATGGCTCGGTCTGTTACATATCTTTATCTGTTAAATCATAAAAAACAAATTTTCATAATAACTGTATTTCCCAATTTTTTAAAAGTAGATTTTAATAAACAAATTAATTACTTTTTAACACGTTGTCAGTCCACTAAGAGTTTAAGTTCTTTGCTAGTACGCTCGCTAAGAGTTAGATCATAATCCTAAGGTTTAGTTTTTAGCATTGTATTCATATAAAGTAACTGTTACTTTTATACTTTTACTTTTACTATAATACACCTTATAATTTTTTTTAGATTACTTCAATTTTAAATACTTATCAAGTTATACAGATATTCACATAGATTATATTCAAATCTTTATTAATTTTTTCTTTCATTCATAATTTGAATATTACTATATTTCCAATTAGTTTCAATATTCCTGTAATATGACATTATAATTTTACTCCAATACTACTTATGTACCTATATTATCTTTTTTTTTTCTTTTTTTAACTCAAATGAAATTTTTGACTAACGGCTCCAAGGAAGATTTTATTGCAATATATATTTTTTAAAATTTTATCTCTTACTTAATACCTTTCTGACGATTTAGATATTCATTTACTGCTCATTTTAATAACTTTATTGCATTGGAATCTTTATCCTTTGATCGCTTCTTATCTACAGAAAAGGAATACAGGCGCCTGCATAAAAAAAAAAAAAATTCAAAGTCATGCTAAACCGTTTCGAGGAGCC
>NW_027104647.1:13865-14716 GCF_000696795.3 Halyomorpha halys | reverse complement strand
AGTAGGATTAGTGGGCTGTTGTTGTTTACTAGGTTAATGTATACAATACGCTCGTTTTTGACAATATCTTTCTTGTTCTATATTTTACGGTATGGCAATACTATACAATCCAGTTGTTAATGCCATAACATTAATTTCATTATAGAATATTAATAAATAATAAATACATTAACATAAATGTTGTATGAGAGGTACTGAAAGATAGGTAGTTAGGGAATTTATTTTGAAAAATCTATATCTCAAAAACCATTTGTCCTACAGATGTCTATTAGCACTCTTTTTTATAATATCTATCTTGTTCTATATTTTACGGTATGGGATAACTCTTATACAATTCATACATTCATTCATGATGTTTTAATTTAAGTATAGGGATTGTGAGCAGCCCTATGCTCTATATCAGCACCTTCTAGCGGATCTTTTGAGCAACTTGTTTTATAACCTTTCCTTCCAAAACTTCATGTTATTGTTTACTTTTGAGTTTTCATTAAATTAATTTATTACAAAATGCCTGAAGTGAGTGGAAATTGGAAATTGTGTTTGGTCACGGAGTGCCTTTTTGATCTTATAGCTTGAGAGGAATAGAATCAAGAAGAGCTAATTGACAACTGTCATTACATTATTATAATTATTATTATTGTAATCCGTTGCTTTATTAGTTATAAAAATATCCAAAACAATACTAGCACAATCAAAACCCAAACGACGAGCAAGTAATATGTATAATACTACATTGCATGTAACTACAACAACAAACAAAATGGTGACGATCTCAGCTGGTCTGTTGCGTAATCATGTTATATGTTATATCGTTTTAACATGGTAAAAGAAGGAAATATTTCTCCATTTAA
>NW_027104647.1:10033-12735 GCF_000696795.3 Halyomorpha halys | reverse complement strand
TGTGTTGTTTCTCTCGTTTTTTATAATATCTATCTTGTTCTATATTTTACGGTATGGGATAACTCTTATACAATTCATACATTCATTCATGATGTGTTAAATGTAAAATATTTTGCCATGTTAAATGTTATTTAACATTTAATTTAAGTATAGGGATTGTGAGCAGCCCTATATTCTATATCAGCACCTCCTAGCGGATCTTTTGAGCAACTTGTTTTATAACCTTTCCTTCCAAAACTTCATGTTATTGTTTACTTTTGAGTTAATTACATTACATTATTATTACTATTGTCATCCGTTACTTTATTAGTTATAAAAACATCCAAAACAATACTAACACAGGCTACGAGCTAGTAATGTGTAAATACTACATTGCTTGTTACTACAACAACAAAATGGTGACGAGCTCATCTGGTCTGTTGCGTGACGTTATTCTCCATTTAACAGACCTAGTAACAGACTCCTAACCATGTTATATGTTATATCGTTTTGACATGCTAAAAGAAGGAAATTTCTCCATTTAAGGTGAGTTTTTCTATTTAACGCGCTTTAACATGTTAAACGCATGAATACCCCTAATATAGTTGTAAATGCCTGAACCTTAATTTCATTATAGTATATTAGTAAATAATACATACATTTTCAACTATAATTTATTTATTTTTTATATTATTAAGTTTAATAATCAGTCTTAAACCAACAATTTTAAAACGTCTTATGTAAACTACTAATATTTATAATATTGGATCGTTTCATTTGAAATATCTGTTTTTATTATTTCAGAAATTCAAAGTAGGATTAGTGGGCTGTTGTTGTTTACTAGGTTAATGTATACAATACGCTCGTTTTTGGCAATATCTTTCTTGTTCTATATTTTACGGTATGGAAATACTATACAAACCAGTTGTTAATGCCATAACATTAATTTCATTATAGAATATTAATAAATAATAAATACATTTTCAACTATAATTTACTTTTTTTTAGATTATTAAGCTTAATAGTCAGTTTTAAACCTACAATTCTAAAACAGCTTGTGTAAATTAATAATATTTATAATATTGGGTCGTTTCATATAAAATATCTGTTTTTACTATTTCAGAAATTCAAAGTGGGATTAGTGGACTTTTGATGTTTACTAGGTTTATGTTTATAAGTTATAATGAGTATTAAAATTAGTATTCTCTCTATTTTGTCATATTTACTACCACTCCAATTGATTACATATTGTTTAGTATGCCATCAAATATGACCATGGAAACACGATTTTCGACTATTTTGTTCGGAGAAGGCTGTTGTAACGAATTGGCCATTCGCCAGTGGTTTGAAAAATTGTTGGCTGATGACACAGATTTGTATAACCAACCAAAGGAAGAGTTCCTCCAGCAATGAAGTTGGGCTTACTTTGGAAGAAAAAGGACGAGTTATGGACATTATCGACACTCGAAGACCATTGGTCAAGAAAAAAGGTGTATCTATGGCTACCTCATGAAATTGATGAGCGGTAGCAGCTGAAGCTTTATGGGACATGCGTTTCACTGCTTATAGTACAAGAGCTCAAGCGGAGCAAAAAGGCAGTTATCTCAACCCAATTTTTGTTTACTTTAATGAAAACTATGTATGATTAATAGTCAAAACTTATAAATCTGCCAAGTATAGGTAGGGGGAATATAAAATGACGGCTGTTTCAAAGGAATAAAAAAAAATTTCATTCGGAGCTCTATATCTTAAAAAATAGGAACAACACAAGAAAACCTAAGAGAACGTCAATTAAAGAAGAGCAAATTTGTAAAAATATGAGCCCTAATAGAGTTATTTACGTTAAATACTCGAGATATATCTTTTTAAAAAGCAACATTTCATAAAAATGTTGTATTGGACGTACTGAAAGATCAGTAGTTAGGGAATTTATTTTGAAAAATCTATATCTCAAAAACCATTTGACGTACAGATGTCTATTAGCATTCTAATTAAAGCTAGTTTAATGAGGTATGAAGTAGTTTATGATATTTATCTTTGTAGGAGTAATAGTTTTCATGAAATTTGCTAATATAAATTGGTTTATAGTAGTTCGGACAAATTTTTATTAGCCAAATTTATATTCATATGTGAATATCATAAAAACTACTACACCTACGAAGATAAGTGTAATTAACTACTTTATAGTAAGTTAGATTTCCTTTATTTTGAGTGTTGACAGACATATGTGCGACTTATGGATCTAGAGATATAATTTTTCAAAAATCCAACATTTTATAAGAACAACTATAAATTAACATTTTGTGAATTTATTTGTCAAATATCATAAAAACTACTGGCCCTTCAAAGATAAACATTACTAACTATTTTATAGTCAATTTAACTAGCTTTAATTTGAGCGCTGGCAGACATCTGTACGTCAAATAGTTTCTGAAATGAAGTTTTTTATAAATCAAATTTATTGTCCGAACACCTATAAATCAATTTATTTTAGCAAATAACATGAAAACTACTATTCCTACGAAGGTAAAGGTCTTACACTTCTTTATAGTCCATTATACTAGCTTTAATTTGAGTGCTAATAGACATCTGTACGTCATATAGTTCCTGAGATATAGATTTCTCAAAATAAGTTAACTAACTACTAATCTTGCAGTAGATTTTTAAGAAATTTTGCTTTTTAAAAAGCTATATCTCGAGAACTGTTGGACGTAAATAGCTCT
>NW_027104647.1:6852-7853 GCF_000696795.3 Halyomorpha halys | reverse complement strand
AAACCTAAATGCAATTAATTTATTTTTAATAATTAATTTTAATTAAAAATGAATTGCTTGGTTTTATGCTAGGTTTTTTTATTTTTTTTATTTAATCGATATTTAGATTCTATGTATATTAAAAAGTAAAATGTAAAAAATTTTAGGGAGTGTTGTTTATTTTTTATTCGTAGCAATTTACAAATTTTAATTTTTGAAAATAATAAACTAAAATATCTCGGCTTAGAATATTTTTTAAAAATAAATAAAAATTATAATGATTTTTGCAGTCATATGCCTTAAGATGATAATAATTGCAGCTAACTTTAATTTTAACTTAGGGATACTTTTAAACTTCAATCTGATACATACATTGGTATTTTCTGGGAGGAAAGGTTAACTTTCCAAAGCCCCTTAAAAACTATGGTTAGCTACTTCACTCTGATTACTTTTATGAAAACTATGGATAATTAATTACTAGTCAAAACTGATGAGGCTGCCAAGTATAGGTTGGGGGAATACAAAATGGCGGCTGTTTCAATACCTTAAAAACATTAATTTTTCATTCGGAGCTCTATACCTTAAAAAGTAGGAACAACACAAGAAAATCTGAGAGAACGTCATTTAAAGAAGAGCAAATTTACTGAAATATGAGTCCTAAAAGAGCTATTTACGTCCAATAGTTCCCGAGATATAGCTTTTTAAAAAGCAACTGTCCTTGAAAATCTACTGAAAGATTTGTAGCTGGTTAATTTATTTTGAGAAATCTATATCTCAGAAACTATGTGACGTATAGATTCCTATTAACACTCAAATTAAAGCTAGTTTAACGCACTACACAGTAGTTTATGGCCTTTACCTTGGAATAGTAGTTTTCGAGATATTTCCTAAAACAAATTAATTTTGAGTTGTTCCAACGATAAGTTTGATTTATGTCAGTACTCAAATTAAAGCTAGTTAAATTTACTATAAAATAGTTATAACGTTTATCTTTGTAGGAGTAGTTTTTTTTATGATATTCA
>NW_027104647.1:4303-5180 GCF_000696795.3 Halyomorpha halys | reverse complement strand
TTCAAACTTTTTTTTTTTTTTTTTAGTTTTAGTAAATATTACTCTTAGAACTATTAATGTTCAAATCATAAACAATTTTTCATAATAAAATATTTTTTTTATTGTAAACTAATGCAAAAGTCTTGAAAATTCTAGAATTAAAACAAAAATAGATGATTTTCAAGCGATTTATAAAATTAATATTTCATAAAATATCTTATAAAATTAGGTTTTTATAATTTTAGTTCAGTTTAGTTTATTATAATGATGCTAATTAGAAAGGATTACTAATTAAAATGAATTACTAATTTCCACAAGTTTCATTAGAATTTTTATTTTTATTTAGTTTAATTACTTTTTTTTTATATTTTATTATTGGATTTTATAAAGAATCACTAATTTCCAGAGTTTTCATGAGATTTTTTATTTTAACTCAAATGTCGAGCCTCTTATGTTTTATACTCTTTTTTGATCTTCCAATATACACAGTTATTTAATGTTTCTTTTATATATATATTTTTTAAGTTTTTTTTTTATCATGGGAAGTAACTCTAACTCTGTGCTATAATAAAGTCATTTTATTACACCTTGATCAAAATTATTGAGGAAAATAATCCTTTCTTGTTCCTTCCATTTCACAATTTTTATTTCATTTGATTGACAAATTCACTCTCCCCAATTTACTTTCTCAGATCCTCTCCAGTGACACGTTAAATAAATTTACTATTAGACAGAAATGCGAAATCAAACCAGAGAAATAATAGTCATAGCAGTAGATCAGTTTAAAGAAAAACAAACAAATAAATACATTTTACCAAAACAAAACTAATACATAGATTTAAAAGAAAATATAATAAAAAGTTTATTAAAGGAAATTGAATGGATAAATAAGTTTAAA
>NW_027104647.1:3440-4253 GCF_000696795.3 Halyomorpha halys | reverse complement strand
TTTTTATAATTTTCGTTCAGTTTAGTCTACTATAATAATGCTGAATTAAATTAATAAAGGTATGAAAGAATCACTAATTTCCAGAGTTTTCATGATATTTTTTATTTTAGCTCAAATATCAAGCGCCTTAAGTTTTATGCTCATTATTTAGTTGAAAAATACATAGATATTTAACGTTTCTTTTATATATTTTTTTTAAAGATTTTTTTTATCATGGGAAGTAAGTCTAATTATAATATTTTCTGTCAATGTGCTATAATACAGTCATTTTATTACATCTTGATCAAAATGATTGAGGAAAATAATCCTTTCTTGTTCCTTCCATTTCACCATTTCACAATTTTTATTTCAATTGATCGACAAATTCACTCTCACCAATTCACTTTCTCAGATCCTCTCCAGTGACCCGTTAAATAAATTCGCTATTAGACAGAAATGCGAAATCAAACCGGAGAAATAATAGTCATAGCAGTAGATCAGTTTAAAGAAAAACAAACAAATAAATAAATTTTACCAAAACAAAACTAATACATAGATTTAAAAGAAAATATAATAAAAAGTTGATTAAAGGAAATACTTGAATGGATAAATAAGTTTAAAAAAAAATAATAATAATAAAATAATTTAATGAATAAATCAGTTAAAACAGACAAATCTACAAGTCCACATACTAAAATAAAACTTTGGCAGATTGTAATACTTATCAGTAAATCAAACATATATATTTATCATATATCATTAATATCTTCGTGGTCAAGAAATAAGCCATTTTTTTTTCAAAATTCACACTAAAGGCAGAAGAGTAGTATATAT
>NW_027104647.1:0-2131 GCF_000696795.3 Halyomorpha halys | reverse complement strand
TTGAATTTTACGTAGTTGCTGTGAAAAATGTATTTACAATTGAACAAATAATTTAAGAAAATACATGATTCAGGACAAAATATGTAAAAAATAACAAATATTTCAGAAAATATGTGATTTACAACAAAATATGTAACAATATGTAAAAAAGGCCAAATATTTAAAACTATGTGAAATAAAAATGGCTTCTTTTGGCAAGACATGTCTTGAAACATCTATAATTAGTAAGGAATCGAAGATATCATGGTCAGGTAAAAATATGTGAAAACATAAAAATCCTATCCCTAGTTATTATTGTTAAATTATTTTTAAACTAACTTTATAATTTTAACGACGGACCAACCCCCATATTACAAATTATAAAACTATTCTACAAAATCAAACATTAAGAGCAATAAATGGACTACAATAATAAAACAGAAAATCTTCAAATCGTTGGTACTTTACCACCTTAACTACTTTATTTTTATAGAATAATCGTAAAATTTATAGTATAGAAATAATATATCTAAAAATATTGGAAACAAACTTAAATTTATCGAACTACAAATAATTATTTTATATTTAATTTACAAATATTATATAATCGTAATAATGTAATTATATAATCGTCATATACAATATTCTGTAGTTAAGGTTGTATTATCTTTTTCAAAATAGCAGTGAAAATAAAAATAAATTTGTACTTCAATTTAGTGCCTCTTCAAAAACAATGCTCGTAATAACTTTTTCCTCTGGGTTACACTGAATGGATGTATTTATATAAATTGTTCTAACTGTTCGGGATTCAAGTTTTCAATTCGCTGAGAGTGTAAAATAAAATATTTGATGATCACTAGAAACGTTTTTATGTAACAGATATAAATATTTTTAATTACTACTATTTTTATTAATGACTACTACTACCCACGATAGTCCTTTTTTTATTAACCCTTGCCTATTAATTTCTGACTCACGGGGGGTTATCTAGAGGTAACCAGCCTAAATGGAGAGTCTATATACGAATAAGTACTTGTACTAAAGCATATTAGTACAATATTTGGAAAACATTATTGTCCTATAAATACAATAAGGACCGTACTTACGTGGGTTCGATTCCGTTATAGGGCATAATTAATTTACTCATATATAGATTAACAGCAATAGGTCAACTCTGTGATCAGGAGGTGCTTCGTGAATCCTCTAATTCATAGGGTGCGGTGGAGCCTGGTTACCGTCCACACATGGGCCGTTTATAACTGAGGGAGTTGAGGCATGGGCCTTAGCAACTTCGGAACTGCAGTGGTTCTAGATTGAATGCGGTCAGAGGGTGTTGAATTTAATTTCCTCACGGTTCCATGCTGTGAAAACTTGACTCCCCTCACCCTTCATGAATAGGCTGGCTACCTCTAGATAACCTCTCCATGTGTCAGAAATGAACAGCCAAGGGATAAAAAAAAAAAGAAAAAAAAAGTTACCAACCACACCACCTCTTTTTTGGTTTAGAAGCAGTACTGGCTTACTAATTGATGAACTTAAGGACCTTCATGAGTAGTAGTAGTCATAAATAAAAATATTAGTAATTAAAAATATATATCTCTGTTACATAAAAACTTTTCATCACCCCCTAATATTTTATTTTCTCAGCAAATTGAAAACTTAAATCCTGAACAGTTAGAAAAATTTAGATAAATGTATAAATTCAGTGTAATTTAGAGGAAAATTAAACGGTAGATAATCATCCATTTTTTAAATTCTTGAATTTTCAAGAATTTTGCCTTAGTTTAAAATGAAAAAATATTCTATTAGGAACAATTGTGTATTTTTTAAATATTAATACTTCCAATAGTAACATACACAAATACATAATTTTAATACCTTGACGGGTAAAGTGAAAACAGTTTGAAAATTACTAATAGAAAGGCCCGAAACGTTGTAAAAATGAGTAGAATATATATTTACATTTAATACATTAATAGAATTGTTATAAACAAATTTATTCTTTTATTATTTTGGTTTAATGTACTCCTAAGGATCATTTTGATTGATACTTAATAAATAATATATTTTAGGTCATTTAAATAAAAATGTTATAAAATGACTATACTATAGTACATTCAAAGAAAACAAAATGATACCATTAGTGTTACTT
>NW_027104646.1:2823-3897 GCF_000696795.3 Halyomorpha halys | reverse complement strand
GGTTTAATTCAAAACATCAATTTTTCCCTTGCCAAATAGGTGTTATAAATAAAAATTTTCAATAAAAATGTAACTCATCTGCGTAAGACCCCCTAATAATAATCTTCTAAAAGTTTGATAGAAAACTCTCCATTTGTTGAAAGGTTCTGTAGACATGACATATGTAAAGAAGAATCAATATCTTGACGTGTCCGTACCAGACCCTCCGTAACGACAAAAGGCCCAGACTGTCTTATCAGGAATAGTCGTTTCTAACAATCGATAACGCTAGACAGCAAACAGGCCGTGTGGTCCGTCAGTGAACTAGGAACCAAAACAGGATCTCGTAGGAATATTTTAGATTTATTAATATTTGCTTATATAAGTTGTTTTTATAGTTTTGATTAACAAATTTTAAAATTGTGACTCACCAATTTTCCCAAAAAACTTTAAAATTAATGTTTTTTCATCTTTTCTCCCTTAGCATGAAAACTATGCATTTTTCAGCAACAAGGACCTATATAAAGTTCTGAAAAATTCGTCAATTATGTTTTCCAGAGTGCTTAATCTATTAAACTGCAACTTTGCGATCTCCAAATAAAAAAATATTCAAGAAATCTTTTCCTTCGAGGACTCTGCCCTGATAAAACCTTGCCAAATGGAGCGAAACGTCTAAATATGTTTTTCTACTATTTTTGTACCTTTCTTCACTATCTTCCTACAATCCTTACATACAATCAACTAATAATTTTCAAATTTAATAAAAAAAAAAAAAAAATAAGAAGATGGCCACGAGACCTGCTTATGTAAAAACTTATTTGTGCTACCAATGGGTAGTTTCTCTACACGCCTGTATCACTCCATAATAACACATCAAATTTACTAAATTTATAATTATGTAATGTTGTAAATTCCAAAAAAAATAATAAAAAATAAATGTGCAAATTTTCATAATTTCTCTACAATGTTCCAGGTTAAAAAAATACCAAATGCTGGACTTGATTGCTACCTTAATTGCTTGTCATCAACTATAACCATTTTAATTACATTTTTCACTCAGATAATCCCAATATGTAAATTAGTTAAATTAAATAA
>NW_027104646.1:0-713 GCF_000696795.3 Halyomorpha halys | reverse complement strand
TTCGCTATTGCTATATTTATGTAGCTACATTATATGGGATGTATATACATTAATTGAACACTATTGAAACTTTGATATTAATTAATATAAAAATTAAGAGATAAAACGATAACTGTAATAACATATAGAATATGCACAAAAGGGCATATGGATCTAATTAAATAAATTAGAACCGGAGATATAAAATAAAACGTTTTTCTTTATTTGAAACTAATATTTCGCAAGGGCATTGAATCTAAATTTTGCAATATAGGTTTATAGAGGAGATATCCAACTTCCCAACGATTGTATTAACTGTAGGAATTGGATAAAATGCAGAGGAGTTACGAATGATTATATAAGCAATCGTCACCGGTATAAAAAAAAATAATAATAAAAATAATCCTCCAGATAAATCAAGGTAAAAAATTTCTAATTTTTAAGTTATTTGAAAAATGGTATTTGAGGGTCTCAGGTGACGCTAAAAACATATTTGATGTGCTTTTTAAAAAAAAAAAATTTATTGACTTTACAAAGATCATAATTTTTTTTTTTTTTTTTAATAATTTTTAGTGAATAAAAAATTATTTAATAGAATCAGTAGTATTTTTCTCTTATTCTTCAAAAAGGGACAAATAGTTGGTATATGATAACCATGAAAAAAGTATACTTTTTGAGGTACGCCCCAAAAATGCTTAATTTTGTTAATAACATTTTATTCACCGAATAACAAC
>NW_027104645.1:0-1189 GCF_000696795.3 Halyomorpha halys | reverse complement strand
TAATTTTTTCTTCTTTTATTTTTTTTTATGTATGATGATAAAAATAAATCTGTACCACTATAACTCATGAAGGGTAAGGGGTGCACTACTTTGTAAGGAAGTACTGTTACTATACCAACGGTTGTGCTAGGAGGTGATATGGTCAGTATAACGCTCGATCGCTAGCTTTTTCCTCAATTAAGAGTACCCAATTTATGAGGCTGGGTGGACTGGGAGGGCACTCAAACCCACAGGGTTTTATTAGGGCTACAGTAACAGAATAAAAAATTATCTATCAATGCCGGAATCTGGATTCTTTTAGGAGTTAGTAGAACAATGCCTTACCACTGAGCCCTTCTGCTCCCTTTTATGTGATGTTAAATTAAATTTAAAATAATTTTGTTTTAATAATTGCAGCTTTTAAAAGAAAAAAACATGTATGATGTTGCAAAATGTGATTCGTTTATACGATCCATCTTATATTCATAAATCTATACCTCTCTCATATTATCTCTAATTTTCATTTAGTTTATCAACTTTCTTGATCAATGAAGTCTAACCCAGTTCTTTTTTTTTTTTTATGTTAGTGATATGAAGTTATTATTCTGTGAGTTAATTTGTTTAAGTTTATTGTTTCTTTATTTTATTTTCATATATATTTATATAATTTCTTAGTCGTTTGTATATATTTCTGCGAATAATATAACTAGTATAAAATTATTTTTTTCTTTTAATTAATGAATTTTTCGTTTTTAAAAATCTGACCTTGATGATCATGAAGGACAAATATATTTTACTTTTTTTTCTTTATATGTATATCTACTAACAACTGTAATCAACAACAATATTTATAAATAAAAGAACTATATAAATTTAAATAAGTTCAATCGGCATGAAGAACATATCCCAGGTATTTATACACTGCAGGTCTTAAAGATTATCAGGACGTTGTAAAAGCCAGTGACAGAATTAAAAGAAATTCACAATGGAAACTATGCATCCTTCAACTCATTGTTACAGGGTTCCCTTTGTCGGACTTTTTGCATGCTAACCTGGAAACCAATGAGGTCAAAACACTGAATGAAAACACTTTGTGTCTCTGCACAAAAAAAAAAAAAAAAAAAAGAAAAAAAGGTTAAGCATCAATAATTATGTAGCGTGTAAAAGAGAAGTTTTTCACGTAGAGGGCTCATAAGGAAATACTATTTAG
>NW_027104644.1:101799-122964 GCF_000696795.3 Halyomorpha halys | reverse complement strand
ATATTTGAATTCAAATCTCCCGCCATGTGTGACGTCATCAAAATGCTGGCTTCTGATTGGCTGCCCAAATCGGTGCACCAGCTCGCCCATATTCCCTCTACTGTCCAAGGTCACGTGGTTAAGGCTGGTTCGAGGCTAGGGTCCAAAGTCCAAAAAGGCTCATTTCCTGTGCCAGAATCGGCTTATTCTCCCTACTTGTAACACAACTAATTTGTGTGACAAATTACATAGATTTTCGAGGTCCCAAATTTTGAATTTAAATTTGTTATCATGGTTCCTATTCATCCCCCTATTCTCAGTATACTGGTGTTCCTCAAGGTAGTATCCTTGGTCTCATCCTCTACACCATCTATACAGCCGACATTCCAACCAATCCTAAAACTAGCCTCACCACGTATGCCGATGACACATGTGTGATCGCAGTTAATAATAAACCATTAATTGTATCCCAAACTCTCCAATCCCATATCATAGAATAGTGACGTAATTAAGATAAATTCCAACAAATCCCATCAAATCACCTTACCCTTCTTCGTAAACCTACCGACTGCCCTAAAGTTTCATTTAATAATGTTACTCTTACCCCTGTCGAACAGATCCGCTACCTTGGACTACATTTCGACTAACGATTAACCTGAAATCCTCACACAAGACTGAAAAGGCAAATGGGTAGTTGCTCTACACGCCTGTAACACTCTTTTTTAACTAAGACCATAAGATTTACAACGGAGAGTAAAGGTGTTCTGGTGGGATTTGCCAGAATTTATTTTGATTCTCCAATGGATGTTATGTGTGTCTGTAGTGTTTGTGTTGCATTAGTAGGGTCGTTGTTTACAGAGAGATAACATAGGTCATAAACTTATGTTGTTAGAATTGTGTTAGGATGGGTTGGGTTGTCAGTTGTATGAACCGTCTAAAGGATGGGACCGAAGATACTGAGATACCTTGAGGACTGAGAAAAGAGAGATGAGTAGGCTAGGTTATGATTTACTAGGTTCTATCAGAGAGGTAGGAACAGATTAAAAGGAAATATGTAGGGGGTAGGAATTGAAGAAGTTTATAGAGCAGACCTAGATGCTAGACTCGATCAAAAGCTTGTTCAACATCGAGGAAGACTCTTGTGCAATACATTCCGCGCTCCAATGTGGAGGATATGACATCAACCACTCGATGACACTGTTGTATTGTTGATCGGGATGTTCTAAATCCAAACTGGTGGGCAGGAAGAACATGATATGAGTCAAGGATTGGATAGAGGCGTTTTAATAAAAGTGTTTCTAGGATTTTGCCCATAATGGAAAGTAGTGAAATAGGGCGGTAGGAAGATGGATATTCAAGTGGCTTGAAGGGTTTGGGAAACATGGGTTTAAGCACAAATTTAATTTCTAATCATACCAACCGAGTTACTTGCTGTATTTTGTAGTAGCCAACTTATGAACAATATCCAATAAGTAATTTGCTGTTCACCCTAAAGAGACAGAGAGGAATGAATGTAACTATTATTATCAAAATGACTTATTATAGAAGATTAAATTACAAGAGTTAATACTATTTATCGTGAATATAATTGAACCAACATTTTTTTTGGTGATCAAATTATAAAATATTCACCCAACAATCCTCCTGGTTGATTAATGACAACATACGAAGAACCATGCTTAACAGAATTATGATTAATTCATTATTAATTTAACTTACAATTAATTGAGAAAATAATAACATTGACTATTTTATTTAGTCCTGTCGCTAGTCACTCCAATAGTGCACTCCAAACACTATAAAAGTATTACCTTTTTGATATCGAATATAAATACAATCAAAATTTACCACATAGCACTTACAGCTTCAAAAATTGTATTTTTATTGATATAAATAATAGAAGCTGTATAAAATAATAGGACCTATAGAATTTCTAAGCCCATTTCTCGAGAATGATTTTTGTCAACAAGACTAGGCAGGATATCTGTTACAATAAATCTCATATTACCGAGAACTAACTAAAGGGGTCCTCCTCGTCGATTTTTACCATCACCTGACTCACATTTATATATGATATTTTAAAATATAATGAAAAGAATATGATTTTAATACATATCCTTTCTCAATACTATCATAGGACAGACTTAGTGACCCACGTACGATTTTATATTCTGTTATCAGCGTGATATACAAAACTAACACACATAATTATTTACAGGAGAAACAAATATTTGTGAGGTTTTTATAAATCTCATTATGTAAATAAGGAAAAGAAACTGCACTTCAGATTTTAACAAAATGATAATATAGGATGGGATTCTAATCATAGGACTTTTTTTAAATACTTTTAATGAACACATTGAATGTATAATACTTTGAACGAACACCTCTTGAGAAATTGTGACAGCCTATACTACTCACTATAACTGTCTATTTTAAAGGTGAGAGAAGTAAGGCTGACACAGATGGCGGGAGTGGAATATTATTGGTTGTTCATTAATAAGAATCACTAATAGTTATATACAGTATTGTATACCTTATGAACTGATAGTTCTACCACTGTCAATTTCGAATGTCAATTAATGTTCACCTTATTTAGAATGCTTGGAAATTCGCAAAATTCTGTATAAAAATATTATAATCAAAATATCATCTATGCTTGATAGTGGAATTCATCAACTCGAACGTGAGATTCAGAAACAAATGGTTACTTTAAGGTTCAGTCTTGGTTAATTGCAGCCTGCATTAGATTTTTGATTGGTCGGTTTGAAAGTGTATAAACGGATAGATAAGAAACCCTAACTAATTATATTTAGGTGTAGGTATACTGATGATTGTATTTAGGTACCTTTTAAATATCCTGATATGAATCCTCATGTTCGAAGGGGAGACCAATCAGAAGGCGTTTAAGTCCTTTTCATAAAAGGGTTATTGCATTAGGAAACAATTATTGATTAGAGGATGAGGATAACAAATAAAATAAATCTCCAAACTATTTAATTTACATGCACATTCCACTAATGTTTACAAATGAAAATCTATGGAATTTTCCTAATTATTGGAGTACTTCACTCATCCTTCTCTTACGCTACTATGGTGTATGCCGGATAAATACATTTCTATTCATCTATTATTATATTGCCTATTTAATAGTGTCTGAAAAGTCACAAGTGTAATTGTTTATTAACTGTTAACTGTAAGTAGGTTCCTATAAAGCACTAATTTAAACTAAATTATAAAGTAAGTAAAGTAAATCCAATATTAAACAAAGGAAGGAAATAAAGATAACTGCTTTTGATTGGAAATAAACTAATGTCTTCTTTATTAAATTAAATAGAAACTAAAATAATTAATCGGATATTTGAGCTCATAAAAGGAAAAAAAATGTATTATATATAATAAAGGCAAGCAAATAGATTATTATGAAAATAATTAAATTTAGGTTAAATATAAAACAAAAATTAAACAGGTTACTAGAGTATGGTATTACTGAAGAGGCGTAGAGCAGGGGGTAGCGACTTACACTTTGCATTGCAGATCCCAGGGCGTCTAAAGTAGTTGAAATTGCTAGTTCCTGTGGCTATCCATCTCATCCAGAATATGTTTCCCATATCCAATATATCTAGAAAAGTCTTCCTGTAAAAGTAATTTCTGACTCCTGATGTAATACGTAACCTGGCACCTGTACAATTTAAAAAGGCCCTCCTACTCCTTGGTCCGTGCTGTCGAAGGTACAAAAGTCTAGGCACTGGAGACATGTTAAAGGCCTGGAGCGTTTCCAGCTCATAGTCCTCTATGATGAATAGCTCGATGAATCGCCATTTACGAACTAGATTCCACTTCAGAACTTTGACTAAACATAATATGCAATTAAAATAATATTATAAAGCAAACCAGGGAGTCATCTAAATTTTTTAGCCTTTGTCAACGTTTTTTCTGTCATAGTTATCAGCATTTATTTTACAATAACATTTATGAGAGAGGTCTACAGCTAATAAAAGTTCTTTATAAGTTTTTTCCCTATATCGAACAATAAGATTTCTCCGTTCAGCTTGCTGCAAATTTGTTTTAATTCTGTAGCATTGCTAAAAACTTTTGTCAAATTCGCACTTTTAAAGACTTCATAATTTCTAAGTTTCAACTTTTTGGACGTTTTTTCAGATGATGCACCACATAATTACGAAAGGTTTCGTTTCAATGTTTAATTACCATACTTATTCATCATAGATCAAATCACCCGCCTGAACTGGTTCTAAATTGTAAAATATTTTCGCATAAAATTGTAAAAGTAAAAATATATTTATTCATGAGGAAAAAAATGTGGGTGGGAAGCAAAATGACACAGAATTTATACAGGACGTTTACTTATATAAACTTCATGCTCAATTTATATGAGAGGACAATTTTCTGGAAGCCTTTCCTACGCATATATTGCATGGTTATTAGATACCAATTGGACGAGAGTTAGTAAATCATTGCTACGTCAATGGATTACTAACTCCAAGGACGTTGTTTATAATAATAAATGTATAAAAAGTAAAAAATCTGTATGTCGCATCCTGTAAAGTAGGCCAAATAACTTTTATTTTATTTTATTTTTTTTAATAAAGCTGAAGGCAGATTCTTAAGTCTAGTCTTTTAAAATTCTTAAACACGAATGTAATTATAAATAAAAATTTGAAATTTTCAGATACGATTTTCTGTTGATTTCTCGCATTAATAAAAAAAACAAATAGTTTTACCCATATTCCACTTTTTTTTTGTACATATGCTTGAGCAGAGGCGCACCGTAAAGTAGCGTCGGTCTAATGACGGCTTTGTGTATCTGGAGCTTGAGTCTGAGTGAGAGCTGCGGAGATTTTTAGCAGATGTAGAGTCGACAACTCTTCTGATGGGCCAGTTTCTGCCTCTCACAAACATGGCTTGAAAATGTGAGATGACGATCGAGTGTGACTCCCAGATAGAGTAAGGAGGTGGAGATAGTCGGTCGAACTCTTCAATCTTCAAGTGAGTAGGCAGTGGTCTCTTACCATTTTGGTATGACATCACGATAGCGTCTGTCTTGGCGGAATTCACTTTAATTCCAATGTGCTTGATTTCGGTAATGATGGTTTTAGCCGTTTCCTGTGCATGAGACAGCGCAGTTGGAGCATTAACTTTGAAGGCATAGATGTCGATGTCATCCACATAAGCAGCAACCAATGCCTTCGGATGTTGGATCGATACCACCGGGGCTGTGAAAAGCACGAATAGTATTGGTTCCAGCACAGAGCCCTGGGGCACTCCACAGGTGTTTGGAACAGGGGTCGAAAAGTTTCCACCGACCCGTACGACGAAAGACCTTCCACTGAGGTAGTTTTCAATCGGTCGGCATAGGTTGGAGGGAAACGTCTAGTCTTCCAGTTGGCGGATGAGAAGTGATGTGAGAACCACCCTGTTCATGTGCATGTGACATCCACATGTCACATGTACATGAACAGGGCAACAGCGCTTATATCTCTTGCTTGTAGTCAGGCCTTCGAGTGTGTCACCCGTATTCCACGTAACCGAACTTTTATCAATTTCAGTTTGGTTTCAAGCCTTTATACGGGAGAGAAAACAGTTTCAAATTAATGAATTTATGTCTCCAGTTCTAATTTGTTTACATAGATTATTTTTATACTATTTTGGACAGTTAAATTGGTTCTCAAGCTGAGCAGTAGAGCTTCGTGGTTGAAGTCTTTGCGATTTTTAAGGCTTTTTAAGTAAGAAATGCTCAATAAGGCGAAACTACAGAGCAATATTATTTGTTTGTGTTTTTTAGCCCTAAAGAAAATATTTTATCCTACTTTGTTAGATGAGTCTGTCAAAATTATTTCAATATCGTTCTTTTACCATGGCATTGGGTGAAAATTTTATGTGGCCCACTTCACAAAGTCAGCCGTACCAAATTTTACCTATACCACGGTAAAAAAAATTCTGAAATATTCTATATCCTTCTTTTTAGATTTTAATTAATTGAGTGGAATTACTGTTTTTCATATTTCATTGTTAGGTAATCCTTTTTGAAATTATTATTGCCAAATTGCCATCTTGTTGCGGGTCCACAAATTTTCTGAGGTGCACCAAAAGTGCACATTAGTACCAGGAAAATTTCATACACATAATCAACAATGCTTATCTAACTAAATATAAGTTATGTGTTATTAGGTTGGAAAAACCCAGAAAAGGAACAAGTAATGACATTGAATTAGCAGCTGACTCAGGCCGTAACTTATAGTTTAAATATATTAAATTTTAAAATACAATTCGTTTGTCTTAACTACTATTAATAGTGTTAATCAATATGAGCTTAATTATATTGTTTACAATGATGCAGAGGATGGGTTATGAAATAAGTGAAAGAATAGATAGGTGCTGTTTAAAGGAAAGAAGGGATAAGGATTGGCGAATAAAGATGGGGAAAGATTTCCAGAAGGAGATTGCACATACGGCGAAGGATTTGTTGAAGAAGGCGGTTCTATAGGAAGGCATATATAAATCAATCGGTTGGGATCTAGTGTTTAATGGAGGGATGGATGAACGAAGAGTGAGGAGAACAAGGGTATAGGTAGGTTTTTTTTTATATTAACTTGGAATAGGAAAACACCAAGGAAGTATTAACTTCGAGAGGTTGGATAGAGCCACTTCAACTCGGTATAGTCCCGCTGGTCTTAGGAAGCAATTCAGTCCCTTCAGGCTCAACTCTAGACCTGTAGATAGCCCTCCATAGATCAAGGACCGTAGTCGAAGTGGAAGAAGACGATTGAGGATACTAGGAGCTTTATTTATGTAAAAATTTACAACAAATTATGTACAATAGAACAAAATTTCCATGCTCCTGTGGATCAGGTAGTGAAACATGAGATTTAGAAATATGTCTACCCGATTACTTTCCAACGTTGTTTCCAACATTGACTGCCACATGTATAATCCCTCCCAGTGATTTTGGTACCTTATCAACCACTTATTGATTTCAATTTAGAATTTATTTCAAATTTTTATTTAAGACTTTTTATTCGTTTCATTAGATTTTTTTAAATTTAAAAAGTACATTAGACATTGGAATTATATTTTTAGCTTCAAATTTATTTCCATCCGCTATTTTTCCAGCTGTCGTCCAAGTTTACTATAAGAAAGACACTGCTGCACTTTCACACTGTCTGCTGCACTTTATTTCAGTATTTGAATATTCATCTATAGACTTAGGTATTTATTCTGATTTAATTATTTAAACATTATTTTAAAAGTTAAAGCCAGTGACATAGATACAACGTCGGTATCTTTCACATTATCGACTAGAATTATATTCGGGAATGCCAAAAAACAAACTTTTCTATACAACAACCAACCTAACTGAATATTAACCTCGTCAGCAAGGTCTTTTACCGTAGGCTTACATTTGAAGAATTGTAAGGTACTTGGAGTTAGCGTCCATGACAGCAAGAAGTACTGTCTGTGAGAATAATCGGACATTTTCCATATTTGATCATCTATCATATCCGACACTTTGTTTGTATGTGAATTTTCATCATAAATATTTAAATTATCAGGCATGAAGTAACCATTGCCCAATCTACTTCCCAATTCTACCTTTGAGTCCGGATCATCAACAATAATGAAAACGGAAGATCTGGACCCATGATTCGTATAACAGCTTAGTGTTATCTGATCAAGTTGGACATCTTTATTGGGATTATTGTAGAGGTGGTTTATTGTGTCTAGTTGTTGGAAAAGGTTTTCCCACTCAGTCTGGTTAAACCTTCTATAGTTATCGGATCCATTATCAGTGTTAAGAGAGTATGACAATTTGATTACTATTAGCTCATTATGTTCTTTTGTGAAAACATTTAGATCATTTATGATGGACGCGATCGATTGACCGTTGCCACCTTGCCAGCTACCCTGAATGAGAGAATATTTTCCCGTGAGATATTTACCATCATTGATCACTGGCCTTATATCGAGGTATCTAATACCTAGATTCAGCTGCTCACCGACAGAATAGCTTTGAGTTAGCACATTACAAGGTTTACCATAGGTGGAATGTCCATCGAGCTTGCTCATACCCGCAGTATGAGATCCAGGAATGGAAATTTGTCTGAGAGTCCTACCTCCCAATGATTCCATGTTGTACTCCATCCAGTTAGAAGCGTTCATACTATTACCGGTGTACGTTCCATTCCTTCCAATTATAATAAAATTATTTTCACCTTTATGCTTCCAACCTAGACTGTGTCTCATTCCCTTCGGATGGCCATCTATTTCCAGGTTGTTATAGATCACCTCCAGTTGACGGGGTTTTCCTGTTGCTAGTATCTGGAAGCTCTTTCCGCCTGACCCAACAAGTTCGTATTCGATTTGGGCGTGTGAAAAAAAAGAAATGAAAGGAAAGAAACTATTTTCAAACTCTACATAAGCAATTGACCCTTCTGAGGCTTGATTATCCATAGGAACAAAATCGGGTAAATTTCATTTCATAAAATGGGATTCACGGTGTATCTGTTTCCACGCTGAACCACTGAGATTGATCAGGTTAATAAAACAATATTCTTCAGCAATGGAGAATCCAACACAAGCCAAAAGAAAAATTAGTGCGATCATCTCTCTGAAGGCACGTATGCTCACCTGTAAAATGATATCAGTCGTTAATTTATTTTTTTAATGAAAATAATAAATATAAATTTGGAAAACCATGGGTAATAATATTTTGTTTCTTAAGTATTATTCCATCGGGGTTTATAATTAATTTTTAAAGATGGTTTCATCATAATCGTTATGTAGTATAACAGAATTATTATCGTATACTCAAGGTTTAAGCTATGGTGAAACATATCCACAATTCTACGTAACAAAAACATTACCTTTAGGACTAAAACAGGTCTGACGTACAAAGTAAATAATTTAAACATTCAACACCAACAGACCTTCACAGAAAAATGAAAGGAAGATGAAGTAAGGACAATTTTCTTTTTTAAGGGAAATATATTTATTGAATATTAATAATAAAAACAGCTACAATCAAGGATAATAGGTTTTTAAAAATTAAGTGTTCGTTTATACTATATATACTAGACTAAATAATGAAAAAGATATAATAAATAAAATAATAATAAAAGATATTAAGAAGTATCACATCTGTAAAAGAAAAATATATATTGAAAGAAGATAGCAGGCCGTATGAAGTAGATAGGAGAAATATAGTCTGGGAGGTGGTCAATAAAGGTATTAAAATAATAATCAAAATAACCAACATTTCGCAGGGCTTCGTTAGGGCTGATAAGAATGAAGTTCTGCTGCCATCTGATAGTAAAAATATATATTAATAACAGTATTAATTAAATATACCATTATAATTTGATATACTTTGCAGTTTAAGTCTAAGCTAGTTGTATTGGTTAATTGTGGCATGTCACAATCTCTTGAAGGAGACATAAAACAAATAACATAAAAAAAAAAAATAGAAGAGAAGGCTTCTCAAGCCACCTGTCCCCTAAACTCCTTCTTTTTTTCGTACTTTATTACGAATAATATAATAGTTACACTTATAATACCAGAAATGTATTACATATACTTTAGTGTGCGACAATTAGACCGAGTAATGATGAGGCATGTCGCACATCAACCAATTATTGCAATGAGTAAATGTTTTAAATGAAAGAAAAGTATGCAAAACTGAATGTTTGAAGAGTTGGGTTTCACACCGTTTTCCAATTCTACCCACTTTTCAATGTTAACCTCATATCTTTTTAGTCTGGTGGATGGGTTTCATGCAGGCCTCTTTTCCAGTTGACAATACCGGCCCGTGTAGGTAAAGGAACCTCTAAACAGAGGAACGAATAAAGTGCATCACTAAAGCTGAGTACTGAAGATCTGAACTTTAATAATAAAACAAACGAAATCAGAGAACAAGAAAATAAAAATTAGATCTGTTTCTTAGACGAATAATATACTAAATTGTGTTGCAGATTGTTACATTACTTTAGTTTAGGTATTTTTGAATTCGTTATAAAAGATAATCTGCATTAGCTAAATCCATAAAAAAATAAATTGTTTTCAATATTTTTTTTCGGGATAGTGCAAAGTAAAATGACCGAATAAACAAATTCTGCACAGTAACTTTCTAGGTAAAGAATTAGTTAAAAAAAAAATCGCTGAAATAAAATAATTGGTAGGCGACTATTATAAAATTATTCTTAACCAAATAAATTTCTTCTAGACCTCGCTACATGTTCTTATGGAAAATAAAATTGTACTACATTCACTCAAACAATTTTATTAATCGTTTTTGTAGTAAACTTTATTAAATAATGTAAAATATTTATGAGGCGTTGCAGATATATTCTTATTTTTGGCTATTCTCAAACAAGTGATTGTTTTAATCAAATAGTTATTTGAAAAGTTGGAGTTATGCGTCAGAAAAGTATTTTTCCATATTTTATAATAGGACCAATAAATATAAATAATGGCATGCAGCATCTAAAAACCGATGTTTTTGGTTTCCTCATATTGAATTTATAAAAATAAAGAGAGAAAACGTCACAATACTATCTCATGGAATTTAATAAAGCGCGATAATAAATATGATGCAATTGAACTGGATCTTTTTAATCATTTTTCATTTATTTTTCTTAGCATAGCTTAGACTCTTAGGACTACTACTGTTCTTCTTAAATTAGGTGGATTAATTTTGTCATTGTCAGATATTTTAGCGCTGTATCAATTCCAAATTTATCTTTTTAAGACCATGGAAATTATCTATAGTCAAAATGATACCCAAACCCCATAACCCAGCAGAATACCCATCCTCCTATCGTCCTATCTCTCCATTACCTATCATGGGCAAAATACTTGAAAAACTCATTTTGAAACGCTTATACCCCATCCTTGATTCCAATAATATAATACCAGATCACCAATTTGGATTCCGAACCTCTTCCATTCCACTATCCAACAATGTCATCGTGTAGTGGACGTTGTCTCGTCTTCTTTAGAGCGCGGAATGTTCTGCGTGGGAGTATTTTTCGATGTAGAACAGGCTTTTGATCAAGTCTTGCACCCGAGACTGCTTTACAAACTCCGTAAATTCCTACCTTCTACATACTTTCTCATTATTCGTTCCTTTTTCACTGACAGATTATTTAAAGTAAACCACAATGGTTCCTATTCATCTCTCTTCTTTCATTTCACTGGTGCTTCTCAGGGTAGTATCCTCGGTCCCATCCTCTACACAATCTATAAAGCAGACATCCAATCCTATCCTAACACCATCCTCACCACGTAACACCATCCGTATGCCGATGATACATATGTTCTCGCTGTTAATAATAACCCTTTAATTCCATCCCTAACTCTTCTATCCCATATCACAGCCCTCGAATAATGGTGTCGTAATTGGAGGATTAAAATAAATTCCAACAAATCCTATCAAATTACCATTACCCTATGCCATAAGCCTACTGCCCTACAGTATACTTCAATAACGTTGCCCTTACCCCTGTTGAACAGATCCGCTACCTTGGACTACATCTGGACAAACGACTAACCTGGAATTCTCATACAAGAGTGAAAAGACAGGAAACTGTACGTCGATTTCGACTATTACAGCACTTACTAGACAAACGGTCCAAACTTCCAATTCATTACAAAAGACTGATTTACATGACAACTATAAGGTATATTTGGATATACGGTGTTGAGCTCTCGGGCTCCACTAAACCTTCGAATTCCTCTCGTATCCAATCCTTATATCCAAAATCCTTCGTAAAATCCTAAATTTTCCCTACTTTGTCACAAAAAAAATCATCCACAAAGACCTTAATGTTCCATTTGTAACCGATCTAGCCTGAAACAGTTATCAATCCTTCCATTACAAAATCCCTAACCACTCAAACCCATTAGTTTCTAATCTTGCTTCCTCTTTTATTTTGGACAATCCTCCGAGGCGTCTGCAAAGAAGATGGCCTTTTAGAGTGCTACCATTGGGTAGTTTCTCTACATGTTTGTACCATACCATTATGATTCACTTGATTATTTATGTACAGTTGTAAATATCAATAAATAAATTTAAAAAAAAATCTTTTCAAGGAGCAGAGTTTGAAATTATAATGTTAACTTTAACTTAAAATGTTAAAATTGAAACAGGACGGAAATATATGGCGTTAATGTTGAGGAAAAAACGCATTGCTCATGATATCTCAATTGAAACCAAAAACACAATGCATCAATTAATTACTTCTATAGTGAATGATTTATAATGATTTGCCAATTACTTTAATTTTTTTCCAATGCCTAACAGTTTCGTACATAATTGAGTAAAAATATAAATCCAAACCAATTACAGCTTAGCCTCGCTTTTGATCCTGATCATATATGCCATAATATTTACAAGAAAGGAAAGAATCATACTCTAACCCCTGATTTTGGTCTACTGAAACTTCTAAATTTATGTTGGATGTGATATGGCTTCTTTTACCAAAAATTCATCCTTCCAAAATCAAATAGTGTATACAGTGGGGAATTTTATTGTACCTGGAAAGCCCTAACCCTCATAACAAAACATAAGCATGAATATAACTCGATAATTTTCGATCCAACATTTTGTCATAAGCCATTAGAAAATAGAAACTCTAAAAATATTTGAGAGATGAAAATCTAACTTCTTGTATTAATTTAGAAAAAAACACATAAAATTACTGCGGGTACTATCTCACTGAGATATCAGGAAAAAACGAGGAAGCTGATGAAGGTACTAATGCTGCTAGAACGATTATCGAAGTATAACATACATAATAAGATTATAACATTAGATGGCGTATGTACTATATGAAAAGCATATGCACTCCATTGACCAATGAGAGGAATAGAGCAGATGTAACTGGACTGTAAAGTTGCTATGGGTGTAATATGAGACTGCAACATTGAAAACTGGCTGAATAACACTTGGAAATACCGAAATCTCTCTGAAATATTTATAAAAAAAACTCAAAGCTGAATCATATGAGTATTGCAATACAAGAAAAATGTTGTAAAGATAACTCAATTTATTACAGCATAATTTGTTGTACTTAAAATTACTGACACAGTAAAAATAAAACCTGTAAAGCATGCTAATGCCCCCCTTTAGGTAGATCCATTTTTAATATAAATGAACAATGTTAATATTTGGCTTACCTAATTAGAAGAAAAAAACTGGGAAGTAATTACGGCATCTCTATGCTTTTATATTCTGTTATCGCCTTAACTAAACGGATATCAGGATGCATTAGCACCAAGAAACAAATAAGGAAAATAAATAGTTCATAAATTCTAAACCAAGTACTTGAGATAACGAATCTGAAGCATGAAAACTTTGATTGTTGATAATGGTTTGAGAGTATTATTTAGTCAAGTAATCAATTACTGGTTATTGCTATTGTTAAATAATACCTTTAAATTTTCTTTATATCCCGGTGGCAGGCTCATTTAAAGGATTTTGGAAAAGTTTTCTATTGGTTTTTATATTTTTCTTGTAATTGATTATAACTTGAAATGTCAGTAAATTAACCAAGACCAATTGTGTAATATTGCATAATAAGCATTTTTAATGTATTTAAAATTTTAGTAGGAAAATATATTATCAAAGGGAGCATCCATCGTATATATATATAACTTTTTTCTCGTCTGCTGTACAACAAATATCATACCTCTAAGAAAATATTCAAAACAAATGGAACAAACTTGAAACACACACAAATATTTCCAAAACACAATTTATCAAAATTCTATCATTATATACTGATACAATTCGTATGCCCCATGGGATCTGCTATTGACCAGATTTTATTGGATATTTACTTAAAAGATTTATTAAATACTGTAATACCGTTTCACATACCGTTCATATACAAATTTGTTGGTGATATCATAACCGCAATTCCAACTAAGAGCAATGAAAAAGAAATAATTTTAAGGAAATTTAACAACTACGCTTCCAGATTAAATTTTACTATAGAATTTGAAATAGAAAACAAAATACCATTTTTAGATGTACTTTTTATAAGAAAATATAATGGGGAAACAGAAACAAAATGGTGGCAAAAACCTATTCACTATGGAAAATATATACACTATACCAACCAATGTCCAAAAATATACAAAATTAACACAGCTAAAAATTAAATAAACCAGGCGCGAAAATTATAATCCCTTAAATATAAAAAAAACCATAGAAAACAAAGTTATAAATCTCCTCCTATCAAATAGGTACCCACATAAACTAGTGTCAATTATTACAGCAAACACAAGCATTGGCACAACCACGACTCCATGAAACCAACAGCAAAAGATACTACACAATCCCTAATATACCCAAACTTTCAGAGAATATAAAAAACTCTAAGGAATAACAATGACAAAAACGATTACGCAATTGCATACAAAAGCACGACCACTTTAAATAAACTTTACACCAATACGAAAGTTAAGATATAACAAAACTACAATCTAATGTAGTGTATAAAATTCCCTGTGAAGAAAACGGCGGGAAATCCTATTTTGGAACTTTAGGACAGTATCTAAAAAGAATAACCATAAATACGATTGCCATAAGCCGGTTCTGATCCAAAGCAATGAAACATGGCGCTGTTTTTGGTCCAAGGTACCTGAAACAAATAAAATGAAGATAATTGTTGGTGATACTCAACCTCCACCGCCAATTTTCGAAAATCGCCGTGAAAAATACATCATAACCCGACTCAGGAACGGACATATAAGATTAACACAAAAGCCCCTTCTTGAAAGAAATCTGACATGTTATAGTTGTAAATGGACCCTGACGATAGAGCATAGAGCGGGAACACTGTTCACGTCTGGAATCAACAAGAACGTCTTTTGGCCTCCGGGGACAACGTCAAGTCTTACAGCCAGAAAATTGGAATAATTTGTTTAAGTTCCTAAAGAAGAACAACTTTACCAAGAAATGCAACCATGAAATCCAGAATACGGTGCCTCTACTCTGTAGTTGTATACGGCACCTAAAAATTAAGCAAATAAATTGTTAAAGCCCAAAAGTACATTTTTCTTTTCGTTAATTTAATTTTATTACTTCCAATTGATTTTGATTTTTTTTGTTAATTATAAGTTAATTGCCTTTTTTTTAATAACAATGAAGTTTTATTTTGTAATTAAAATTAAATTAGAGTTCATATAGTTAAATAAGGAAGTTTGTTATGATGCGAGTATAATAGAAATACATCGCTGCGGCTCGGCGTATACAACAACATTGGGAAGTGCAATGGGATTAAGGCCTTTAGGCAGACAGATAAGACAGTCTACAGTCCGCTGCCTGGAGCCAAGGTGCTTATAGTGAGAGACACCCACCAGCTCACCGCTTTGAGGCATACGAGGTTTTTGGGGTTCAGCTCAGGACCCTCAGGACCAATCATCATCGATATTTTGAAGACGGCGGAGGTTCAAGACGAGCGGTATGCGCATACCACTACTGTGAGTGATTTTTTTTCCTCTTCATCACCATGCAGCATTTTTATCGTTACTGAGTTATTTTAATTAATTTTAGTATAAAGAGAAGCAATTTGTTTATATGTATATATCAAAAGATTTTATTTTATTTCACTACACACTTTTATTTTTTATAACAACAAATCAGCAACAGTTTTTTTTTTATTTGTTTATATTTTAATTCCATTAAATTTGTATACCAAATTTGGAAGGTTTTTATTCTCTATTTTTTTTCTTGATTATTTTTGTGTTTATAATCTTTTCAGGTCCTCCGTTTTATTTTTTAATATCTCAACGAACCAGCGAACAATTTTCTTATGGGGAAGAGGTAAGTTGTTCATTTAAGAAAAGCCCCTCGCCCCAACATAAATAATAAAATAAAAAGAAGGATGTATCAACACAAATTTAGTTGTAAATCTCTAACAAACAACGCCAACAAACCTGAGCAAACGGCTATCGCTATACCTCTTTTAGACAAACAGGAACTAAATTCAAATTTGATGCACTAAAAACTAGGGATGCGACATCGATGTTTTGAACATCGATGTTTTTTTTAACCATTTCTGTAATATAAAGACAGTTCTAAAGACTACGCATGCTCCGGCCAGTCAGAAGTGCTTTTTCAATCAACCAATAGGACATGAAATCCAAAAAACCTCAATGTTTTAATATATAGTTGCTTGCAATAAATTACCCAAAAAACATCGATGTTTTTGAACAACTATTTCAGAAACATAAGGTCTGTTCGGACGATCACGCATTCTACGGCCTGTCAGAAGTAGGTTTTGGAACTAAGAATCCGACATCGACTACAAAAAACGTTGATATTTTTAAAATATCATTGCTTACAGTACATTACCCAAAATACATCGATGTTTTTGAACATCCATTTGAAGAACATAAGGTCTGTTCCAACGATGCTGCGTTCTACAGCCTGTAGGAAGTGCTTTTTGAAACTAAGAATCCGACATCGACTACAAAAAACATCGATGTTTTAAAATCTCGTTGGTTACAATACATTACTCAAAATACATCGATGTTTTTGAACAGCTATTTCAGAAACATAAGGTCTGTTCCAACGATCCCGCGTACTATGGCCTGTAAGAAGTGCTTTTTGAATCAAAGAATCCGACAACGACTAAAAAAACATCGATGTATTTTGAGTAATGTATTGTGAGTAACGATATTTTAAAAACATCGATGTTTTTTTTAGTCGATGTCGGATTCTTTGTTTAAAAAAATATCTGACAGGCCGTAGATTACGGGATCGTAGGAACAGACCTTATGTTTCTGAAATAGTTGGTCAAAAACATCGATGTATTTTGAGTAATTAATTGTAAGGAACGATATTTTAAAACATCGATGTTTTTTGTAGTCGATGTCGGATTCTTTATTTCAAAAAGTACTTCTTACAGGCCGTAGAATGCATGATCGTTGGAACAGATCTTATGTTATTCAAATGGATGTTCAAAAACATCGATGTTTTTTGGGTAATGTATTGTACGTAACGATATTTTAAAACATCGATGTTTTTTGTATTTGATATAGGATTCTTAGTTTCAAAAACCACTTCTGACAGGCCTTAGAATACGCAATCGTTAGAACAGACCTAATCTTTCTGAAATAGTTGTTCAAAAACATTGATGTATTTTGGGTAATGTATTGTAAGCAACATTATTTTAATATTGAACATTGATATTTCTAAACATCGATGTTTTTTTTATCAATGTTGCATTCTTTTTTGCAAAAACCACTTCCGCCTGGCCGGACTATATGTCGTCGTTGGAACAGACCTTGAGTTACTGAAATGGTTGTTCAAAAACATCGATGTATTTGTTGGCAAAGATTTGTATGATATGGTATTTTAATATTGAGCAAAGATATTTTAAAACATCGTTGTTTTTCCAATCGTAATTTATCTCTATCATGTCGTTAGCGTGAAGGTTGGAGGTACTTTATTATTCGACCACATTGTTGATAGGAATCTATTTATACTGTAAATTTTTGGTTTTCATATAGTTACTTTTGGAAAAAAAAAATGAAAAATTGGGACAAAACAACGATGATCGGCTAGAAAACATCGGCTTAAAAACATCGATGTCGCATCCCTACTAAATACCATACATCGTGAAAAAAACAACTTCAAGTGAAGTTTAAAAGAAATTATCACATTAGAAAAACATAATAATCAAGCTATCAATAAATAGATGTACAACATTTAAATTCTTGTTATTCTAACCTAATAAATACATAAAGACACAATTAACAACATTAAATAGGAACAGACAAGATATAAGCAACAGAATGACTATCTGTTGAGAAATAAACGGGGAAAAAACCGTTACATGTGAGAAAAATCTAAACAAACCTTAACTTCATTTCAAAACCGCTTCAGATCTTCCCTAAACATGAAGATGGTAGTATCAAAATGTAGAACCCACTGCAGTTTAGAATTGTATGTAATATTTATATTAAACCATATTTTAATTGTAATATCTATCAATCTATGTACTTGTAATTTTGTGGCAATTATTTGAAGAGAATGTATGTTCTAAAAAACTGTTTTTCTCATTGTAGGATATGACTATGCAAACAATAAAGTTGCGAAAGTTCGTCAAAACAAAGTTGTATTATTGACTGATCTTCAAGATCCACCAAATATACATATATACTATTATATAGGATTTATGTATATATAGGACATATAACATATATACAGTTATATATATTATTGGAGTTCGGCTCTGACCGTTGACAGGCGCACATCAGGTCCGCGCTGTCCTTGTGTGTGGGCGGGCTATTGTTGTCCGATTCGATTGAAAATCGGCACAATCGAGGATATTGGTGCAAGGGAGTTGTCTGCCGATTTTCGAGTGGATCGAGCCGGCGACACCAAGCCAGGGTCGGCTACTTTATCACTTGGAAGGTACAGACCTGTCACCCCCCACCACTCACTACACCCACCTGGTGGACAATCAAGGTCACCGTATCTTCGTGGATCACTGTTATCGGAGGAGCCAGCACTCTGTATTGTTATAATAATTTTTGTATATGCGTAGCTAAGTTTTGATATTATTGCATGATGGGGGATTTTTTTTTTCTTCTTTTGTAGCTTTATATTGAAATGTGATTAATTGTTCTGTATATTGGGACATTGAATGTGTAACTGGAACACATTAAATAGCCAGTTGTACCATAGTTGATTGGGGAGAGAGTAATGGGTTTGTGGCTCTGTTTTTTTTTTTTTCTCTCTCCTCTTCTTTTGAGTACTCTTTCGAGATTTTTTTTTTCAGTGAGAACGTCAGCTTGCTGACATGGACGGACGGATATTTATTATGCATAGGAGTGTTAAGATAAATAAAAGTAATCACTTGGATGTCTTCTTTTATGAAGTTTGTTTATCGGATTTTTTTTTTCTTAACTTGACTTATTACCCAGTGACTCATTTATATTAAACAATTATTAATGTATTTATACTGTTGTAACGAGTTTTATGTTTGTTTGTTTTTTATATTTATGTCTGAAATGTTTGTATATATATTTTAACTTAGTGACTAACATATTTTTTAATCTGTTTTTAACCCATCTACACATTTTTAGCTCGCTTTTTTTTGTATTTATTTATTCATGATTTTGTCATTTTTGTGTGTCTTTGGTGTTTGTATATATATTATTGATTATTGATGAATATAGGAAATATGAGTTCAGACCAACAGAGGCCCGAGAGAATCGAGCGGGAGGCACTGTTCAGGAGGCAGTGGTGGTCTCCGTGATGACAATGGATGCCACTGGAGATTGCGAAAAAAAGTGTGTTAAGGTCGAGTGGTAGGATGAGAAAGGTGTAATATTGGGCAAGACAGTTTCAATCGGAGATATCTTCTCAAGATTGCCGACAGTACCGCAGACAAATGAGGAGACGGAAAAAGAACAAGAGAAACAAGATCCTCCTCCACAGACAATTGATAAAGTCTGTCCATTCTGTGGGCTAAATTTTAAGGGTGATAGAGGTCTGGGAACTCACATAGCGAAAAAGCATCCCAGGGAGGCAAACAAAAAAAACTAAGGGGCTTATTAAGCATGGTAAGAGATGATGAGGTCGGTTCAAAACTTCAACTCAGCGGATTTCGACAAGGCAGTGGGCGATTTCTTGAGTTTCCTCAAAGGTATTAACTCCAAACTGCCAGGCCCGCAGCACCCTGCCATAAAATTATATAAAATGAGGAAAAACAATAAAATCGAAATGGCCGACAAGGGCGCGTGCGGGGAAGGTGTCGAATCCGCAGAGAGCTAACAAGGCAGACAGAAACCGTGGGCAGGAGCAGTACCACTATGAGCTAGCTCAATACAATTATTATAATAGAAGGAAAAAAGTTGTACAGAGCATTATGAACGCCGACGCTCCTAAGCAATGTCTATTAAAGATAGCCGACATAGAGAAACATTTCAGAAGCCTCTTTGAAAAAGAGAATCTCCGCAAACGTGCGGATTATGAGAAAGGCCCCATCCCAAATTTGGTGTCCATAGATAGTCGGATCGTGAAGAGGGCTATCAAGTCGACATCGTTGGCCTCATTGCCGGGGCCGGATGGTGTGTTGGTCCGCACAATAAAATACTTCGAAGTAACACACATCAAGTATATTGCGGAGATCACGCTGAAGGTGCGATATGTACCGGAGCCTCTACGCCAAGGACGCACAATATTGGTCTACAAGGGTAAGGGAGACCCAAAAAGTATTATCGTTATTAGCCTCCAGGAGGAAATACTGTTTGGGTCTCCCTTCCATCCATATTCGATTGCGCGCCGAATCATCGAAAAGGTTCTAGATATTGAACTGAGAAAACAGGCCACCTTTAGCAAAAGTCAAAGGAGCTTCATCAAGGGTCTGCCGGGAACACATGTAAGCGCTAGAATCGTCGACGCGATCATAAAAGATGCCAGAAATAGGAAAAAAGATTGCGTAGTGGTTTTTCTTGATATCGAGAACTGGGTCTGATCCGCTGTCAATGGGAAGCTCCACTACAGTATTGGTCCATTGCCCAGCGACTGTAGAATGTTCCGGATGCCCTATTCCAGTCCATATTCAGTTACGAAACCGAAATCGCGCCATATGCTGATAGACTTGGGGTGGATAGGGGCAACCAAAGTGTGAGAGTTCTACGACAGTCGTTACGTGAGAAGGCTTTCGAAGAATGGTCCAGTTGCAGATGGCAGGGTATCGATGAAGTTCCTTGAAAGAAAAGACTTCACCTGCTTCGAGTAGGTCTATTGTATTGACACCGACGGATCCGAAAGATATGCCGATATTGTCGCGTGTACAAAAGTCGGAGACACGGCTCTTGTCTTGGATCCGACGGTAAGATTTGAAAGTAATGACCTCGAACAGGAAGGTATAGTGGAAAAGGGAAAAAAAGAAAATATATGAAAAATGCGCCCCTTTCCTTAAAGAAAAATCCCGAGACCTTCGGAGAGAGGGAGAGTTCACCGTGAGAGGCCTCTGGTTTGGATCTCGCGGAACAATACCAGATAGAACAAAGAGCTTCTTAGAAGGCCTAGGTGTTAGCATTGGGGATATTGTGATCTTGGCGGAAAATATTATTTTGGACTCCCTGGGGTTCATACACCATCACCTGCATGGGAATTAGCTCGGAGATTATTCTTTGTTTTATTTA
>NW_027104644.1:99385-101539 GCF_000696795.3 Halyomorpha halys | reverse complement strand
TCTACTGCTGTGACTATGAATGATGGTCTGATCTCACATTCCCGTCTAATATTGAATTTGTTTAGCAGGTGACTGAAGAGGATCTGGGAGGATGAATTCCGGAGAGCGAATTTGTGGATCGGGTGGATTAAAAAATTGTGAATTGGTGAAATTGGAGGAGCAGAAATGAGAAGGAAAAATAGGAATTAATTGAAACATTTGTATTTGTTGTACAGACCGAAATTGATTGTAACAGGAAACTGTAGGGGAAAAAATTGTTTATTATATCTTATTATTGTATCTCTTTATTTCTGATTATACCATGTATGTGTAATTTATATATGTCCGATTACGGATTGATAAGTATACTGTGTGAGATAGCAGCCTGATGTATTTAGGCAGCATAGATAAATAAAGTATTTCTCTCTCTCCAGTTGGATCTTTTGAGTTTGTCTTTCGATATTTTGAGTTTATCTATGTTTTGACTGGACCTTCCTCAAATTTTAAGCTATGAAGGAATTAGATCCAAGTCTAGGTTATAAGGGTTCCGTGTCAGAAGGGGTTTAGTTAGAGAGAAAGTGATATTGAAGGAAACTAATATATTACAATAACTGGTGAGGGAGGAGGCCGAAAAGATTATAATAATGTTAGTTAGGTTAAGAAAAATTTAGATATGGTGGAAAAATTAGTCAACTGGTGAGATGTGTAGATGATGTAGTGAGGGTCGCCATTTGTGTTAGTAGAAGACGTGGAAAGATTCTTACTGGGTACTTGCCTTCTGCCCCACCTGATGGATGGTGTGCCGCTGCTGCTCAACATAGAAAGGCGGCCAGTCTCTGCGCTGCGCCATCTAACACGCTCGGTACCAGCTTCTTAGCCAGATATCTCTTAGTTGGCCGTGGTAACAAAAAGAAGACGCTTACTGCCCATTCAACAGGATGCCACCAGTCAGACGTTCGTCATCTTGAATTCTGATTCTCAGCTTACTCCCAAGGTGGTGCTGAGGTTACGTGACTATCATGTGACTATATGGCGCCCCCCTTTCTAGTCCTTATGAATATATATTTTAACGATAGACAAACTAAAAGACTGAAACTCCTGTGGACTGAACAGATCCTTTGAATGTATCTCTAACTAATAATGATCTCAAATACTATTTCTATGTCCTTTCTTGCAAGTTCATTGGTTAATTCATTCCCCTCGATTACTTCCTGTCCTGATTTCCACATTAAAGTAACCTTGTTGCCTTTAGTAAGCTGTTTTAGGATATCGAGGCAACTCTACAACGAAGATGATGTTATTTTGTAGGACTGGAATGCCCTATGTGATGATTGACTATTTGATATAATATAGATAGTTTTACCTTTAGGATTCTTCTTTACCTTTGTTCTTCCCGAGCCGCTATTTCTACGGTACGTTTGGAAGACCGTTAGGCAAGAATCCATAGGTAGGGTTCTTTTCCATTTTGGCAAAGGTGGTTTTGCCAGAATGGAAACTTTCAAATGAAAATATTCCAACTAATGAGATTTCCGCAGTACGATGAAGATCAATTGTTTTTAGGTAAATAATTAATTAATTCCAATATAAAAACAAGATTTATTTGACAACATAATATGAATTATCATCAATTACAATTTTTTTTTTTTATTTTTATTTTCTCAAATTTCCGGAAAACATCAAAAATAACATCCTTGGTGATAAAGTTTTAAAATACTGCACAAATGAAGAGTATTGTATCATTTTTATTTTATTAAGTAATACATTTTATTGAAATATTAATACGCTCTGCCACACACAAAGGTAATAAGAATTGGAGCTGTACACATTCAATCACACCATTCATACATAGGAAAGATAAATAAGAAAATAAATAAATAGAGTAAAATAAACTAAAGTAAAAAAATAACAGTAAGGAAATAAAATAAGGATGAATATAAAATTATATAGATAAATAATAGTTAAGTAAGTAAGCAACTGATGTTAAGAAAATTAAAATAAATCAATCAAATTAAAACAAAATAAATTATCCAAATTAACACTACTATACCTATACAATTTACATTCAATCCAGCAATCCACGAACCATCCACTTGTGAATGGCAAGGCAGTACTACGGGATCCCTACGCTTCACTCACAGTCGCATAACTGATAAGAGTATTATATAAAATATATAT
>NW_027104644.1:95329-99141 GCF_000696795.3 Halyomorpha halys | reverse complement strand
ATAATATTCAAAAATTACAAAATAACGCGATCCAAAAGATAATATTTATTTAATTAACAGCACATGTCGAGTACATATTAATTGACCTTTATATTAAATTATTTTATACAAAATATCAGTGTACTATACATAAAAAAATTGTTAATTTTCTACATTAGACGATTTTATTGAAAGTCAACTACATATAAAAACTACATGTAATATAAATTATTTCATTAAAGCAAAATATTCTTTGTTGCTTTTTCCTGAAATATATTCTTATAATTGATTAAAGATCAATAACAGTTTAAAGATCAAGTTTTTAATTAAAAATTTAGATATCATGAGGTGAGTAAATCTCACATTTTGCATTACATTGGACAAACGGCATCATGACAAGTTTACAAAATAACTTCAGCGGCAGGCATTACAAAACTCACTTTAGCAAAACACTATAAGTGTTAATAGACCTGGCCTTCACTGAAAAGAAACATATGAATTTGACGTTTGTGATCTGATTAAAACATGATAATAAAAGTATAATTAGGAATTTAAATTTGAGAACTTCCCACTGCTCGAGCTTATTCCACTGCTACAAGCATTTTTATTTATCGTGTATTTTCACGAAAACATTAATATTCATATTCAGGTACAATTAAATTGTTATAATGTTATTTTAGTGTTTATAGCCAGTGCCATTAAGGCAACGTTTGTGTCTTTTACGTTGTCAATTAAAATGATGTTTGGGAATGAGGAAGTAGAAACTTCATTATACAACAATTTGCCTAATTGATTATTAGCTTTATCTGCAAGATCCCTAACAGTAGGCTTACATAGGACGGCTTGAACATCACTTTGAGTGAGGGTCCAGGATAGTAAAAAGTATTGTTTGTCAGAATGCTGCTTCATCTTTTTGATTTGATCATGGATCATTGTCCCCCAATGGTTACTTTCAGAATAATCGTCAAATATATCCAAGCTACTTGGCATAAAGTAACCCCTGCCCGTTCTCCTACCTAACTCTACTTTGGAGTTAGGATCATCAACAATAATAACAACAGAAGCTCTCGATCCATGATTCGTATAATCATCTAGTGTTATCTGGTCAAGATGGACATCGCTTTCGTCATTGCTGTAGAGGTAGTTTATTGCATCCAGTTCTTGAAACAACTTTTCCCACTCTGCTTGGGTGAACTTTCTATAGTGAAAGTCAGTATTAATAGAATGTGATAGTTTTATCATTATTAGTTCATTGTGATCTTTCGTAAAAACATTGAGGTCGTTTATAATTGAGGCGATAGATTGCCCGTTACCACCTTGCCAGCTACCCGGAATTTCTGTGTAGTGGCCCGTGAGAAATTTACCACCATTACCAATAACCGGCCTTATATCAAAGTATCTTATACCTAGATTCAACTGCTTTCCAATAGAATGACTCTGAGTAAGCACATTGCAAGCCCTACCAAAGGCAGTATGCCCGTCTAATTTGCTCATACCCGCATCATGAGATCCAGGGATGGAAATTTGCTTAAGAGGTCTAGTTCCTAAAGCTTCTATGTTATTATTCATCCAGTTAGCAGTGTCTAAACTGTTACCAGTGTATGTCCCATTTCTTTCAATAATAATAACATTAGTGTCTCCGTTATGCCTCCAGCCTAAATTGCGACTCATTCCTTTGGGATGACCATCTATTTCTAAGTTGTTATAGACAACCTCCAGCCGATTAGGTCTTCCGTGTGCTAGCACCTGGAAACTCTGCCCTTCAGTCCCTACAAGTTCGTATTCTACCTGGGCGTGAGAAACATGTAGAAATGGGAAGTTCCCGAACTCTATATAAACAAGTTCTGCTTCCCCGGTTTTGACTAAAGTTGGAAATCCCCAATTTTTCATTGCATAATATTCCTGGTGTGTTTTTTTCCAGTTTGAACCACTTAGGTTAATCAAGTAAACAAAACCTCCTTCTCCAGCAATTGTGAATCCAATACAAGATATAAGAAAGACTATTGAGATCATCTCGGAGAAGTCGCACAGAAACCAGCGAAAACAAGTACACTTCACCTGTAAATACAATAACAGTTGTAAATTTTGTTTTCATAGACACAATACACAATATCAATTGATAAGGATTGGTAAAATTATTTTCGAAAATCGATAAGCATTAAATCATAGAAAATATCAGTAGATATAAATAAAGGAAACTTTGTGTGAATATTAAATTACCAAAATTAAATTATTAAAATTATCAATAGTGATCAAAGCAACAAAAAACCTAACGATTAAAAAAATAAGTAAGTTGACTTTTTATCTTGTCTTTGAGGAATCGACTCGGAGTCCATACAAGCATTTTTATTTACTGTTGAGGTCTACTAACATCTGTTTAAAAATCGAATTTACCTGAGCTAAAAAACCTAATTCCACATTATTCCTGACAAATCAGGACAAAATCTTGAAAAAATGCTTAGTGGAACCTCGACTTAATTTGTACGAGATTGATGATTATATAATGCTAAAATTTTTCTTGAAGTGGACATTTTTTAATCCAACTGGAGCATAAAATCACTAGTAATTTGTGATTTATATAAAAATAAAATACAAATTCTCGCTTGGTACGATAATAGCTATATTGCATAAGCGGGATTTGGTAGTCTAGACTAGGGGTGGCCAACTTTTTTGTATTTAAGATCTATATTTTATCTTATAAGTATGTCGCGATCGACTTGTTGTCATAGGCGTAGTCTAAGGTGGAAAAAGAGGTTTGAAATTCCTACTGTGATCCACTTTAATTTAATTAATTAATCCACTATGTTTCATATCAGGTGCATTCCAGTAAGGTGTGGATAGATAAGTAATATATATGTTCAAAACTATTCAAACTAAATTCAAAATTAAGTTTTCGAAATTTAGGCTCATGAAGACAATAAATTTCCAGATCCAACTTTTTATTGCAACATTCCCTTACATGTGTTATGGAAAAAATTCGAATTTCCAAAACTCTTTCAATATAGGTTTTTACTTACTTAAAATGCATTTTAATTTTTTTTTTTCAACTGCAGCGTACAAGTTTTTGTACTATTTGTTCATAAATATGAAAAAGCTGCACAGTATGGCTGATTATTTGATTTCAATATTTCACTTTATATTTTTTTTTTTTTTTTGGGGGGGGTTAGGAAAATGTTTCATGAAAGAATAATATGATTTAGTTTTCTCTAATCTATTAATAGCTCGCTGCGTACAAATCGTTCTGAAATATAGATACACGGCTTATCTACGTAAAAATAAAAATAATTATTTAAAGGGAATTAAAAGATCATGTATAATTAATAACTTTTGATATAAATGAAATATGTCTGAAGATTTTGCTAGAAAGTAATGTCTTCTACATTCCAAGTCCATGGTACACGAAATTTAACCCCAGAAATTGTTAGCGATCGACGATCAACCCAAATTGGCCTTGCGATCGACTTGTTGACCACCCCTGATCTAGACGATGGTGCAATATGATTTTAATCCCTTCAATAGTTTTTGAGTTCTTGCTTTTTATTTAATAAAAAACAAGACATGTAATATATTCCACAAAATATCAATGTTCTATTTTTCTAGAAATCAGACCACGATCTGAAACTTGTTTGTAGCTCTTTAGGCCTTCAATTACCCCTCCAAATGTTAACAACACTGTTATTTTATATTATGAGTGTGTGTACTATTAATCTTAATACTATATTCCCCGTATCAATAATACCTAAATGTATATATTCAGGATTAAGAAATATAAGAATATAGGCTACTAATTGCAATCGTAAGTGTGATTTCTTATCCCTAATTTCTTTTCTTTA
>NW_027104644.1:91142-91576 GCF_000696795.3 Halyomorpha halys | reverse complement strand
GGAATCGTGTGGGCTGTGGAACATTTCCGGCCCTATGTATTTGGAAGGCGCTTTAAGGTCCACACTTATCATAGACCGTTGCAGTGGGTAGGAAAATTGAAAGAGTCATCCACGCGCATCACCAGATGGAAGGAGATCCTCAACCAGTATAATATGGACATCAAATAAAAGCCTGGTAAGGACAATGTTGTTGGTGACTGGCTCTCAAGGGAAATAATGGTCAATGCGATCGATGATAATCAGGGAGAACCATCTGGACATGCTAGACAGTTCTTGAGAGAGTGGACCCCGGAAGAAGAACATCAACCAGGCACAGAAGAATCAGAAAACAGAGGAGAGACATCCGAAGATCAAGACTTAACTCTGGAAAGACCAACCGAGATGGAAGAATTTGACGAAATAATTAATGATAAACGACGGCAAATCATATGGAA
>NW_027104644.1:86091-90128 GCF_000696795.3 Halyomorpha halys | reverse complement strand
AATTGGGACGGTGGTGTACCGTAAAGTAGGAACTAATAGAGGCAAAGAGCTCCAGAGATACGAAGGCCCATTCAGAGTGGTCACGATAAGAGAGCATAATGTTGTCACCATAGAAAGCTTAAAAGAACCGAAAAAGCGAAGAACAGTTCACCTAGAACAATTAAAGCTTCCTGCATTATCATGATGTACGGGATTGTACTCTCCTCCCTTCTGGAGGGTAATATTGTAAAGTTCTTAATTTTTTGTTTTTCATTTTTGGAACTCAATAGGACATGAGAGTGTAAAAACCAGAGATTCATGGGAAATTTGTCTATTTTTTTTTGCACAGAGTGCTGTTATTTTAAATCCTATTCGGGACCTTAGGATACAGAAACAATTTTGAGTCTCAAAAGAAAATTTTTTTTTCTTCACTCTGAATTATGGCCGTTAACGGGCTAATGAGAGCGGCAGTTCTAAACATTGAGGGTCTGAACTTCAACAAGCCGCTCCCACCTGCAGCCAATCAACCTGTAGCTGCAGAGTTACAGCCACTATCTGAAGTCTCTTTAGTGCAAGCTCATGCCAAGACGTTGGATTGAGTCAAAGTCTGCACGGCAACCACCCAGGAAATATGAAAGGCAGTTTGCGACCTTGAAAGGTTTATCGGGAAAACAGGGGAGTTAAGCCATTTCCTAAAAGGGGTAATCGACTAATTGGTCGAATAGATGCGAATACAGCTGAAAACCTGCTCGACAGTGAGGATGCTGAGGCTTTAAGGGTAACAGTCGCCTGAAGGGTGAAACGAAGTATCCTCAATCAAATTTAAGCTGTTGAGGAGACACCCTGGAACGTATTCAAGGCGTTTTGAGGCGGACGGTGGGCCCTCAGGAGGATATATTTAAGATGATAAGAGAGACCAAGAAACCGAGACAGTCTAATGGGGAGTACGCCGCGGAACCCTGGCACGGTACAACAGAATCGCCGATAAACTTATCGAAATGATGGAGACTATTCAGGTACTGGGTCGGATGCAAATCCTATCGCTTGTACTAAAGGTTCAGTTGGCAAAAGAGCTGGGGAAGAAGGAGGGAATCTCGAGAGAACGTTCCTTCGTAGAGTGTGCACAGGATCTAATAGATACAAGTGTCCGGGAACAGGAGGCTCGAATGGAAGTTGAAGAGCCAGGTTGGACTAGGGTGACATACAATCGGCCTTGAACAACTCCCCTGCCTTTAAGAAGAAGAGAGTACAAGGGCAGCGGTATGGAAAAAGCGCCGAATAGCGACTGAAGACCATGGCAAGCAAAGCCCAGAAACAGAAGCCGGCGAGAGGACCGCAAGTGTGCGGAAATATTGGGCTCCTGGTAGCCCAGTGTCCCGGAACTCAGTGTTTAGAGTGCGGAAACGAGGGACATATTGCGATACAATGTCCCTATGTGTACCGGAGGCAGGTATCGGACCAGGTGGAACCGATGGAGGTTAACGCCCAGATTCTGAGATGGATAAGAGCACCTCAGGGAAGAATCGAATCCGCAAGCGATTCAACAGAAACGTCAGATGTCTCAGAGACTGAAGCAGAAGGAAAGGATTTGGGCAGAGGGCAGCGGAGAAGGAGAAACTTAGGTAAACTACAGAGGAAGAGAGAAGAACCAGAGAGGAGATCTGAGTTACGTATCATATCGTATCGTATAAAAAATCAGCACCATAACGTATGGACATATGGCTCTCCAAAAATCTTGCTTTTACCTCCTTTTAAATAAATAAAATTACGCACACAAAAATACAGTATATCTAAAGATTCCTCATACAGAATATTACCTTAACATTTCACTTACCTTATTCGTTGCTAAGTAAATCCAGTGCTAACGACGGCACTCAGTTTATATAGCCTGTTATCAACCGATTAAATCACTTGATTGACAAACCTATATTCGTAACAAGAAATACACAAGGAAAATAAACCCCTAATAAATAATAAATCTGAATCAATGAAATGATAACTGAGCATCATTTCGTGAATTGCTGTTATCGTTTAAATGAATTATAGGTGTATCTATCATTGTCTCATATCAGTCCACAATACAGAAGAGAAAACACTTCTAACAAACACTACTAAAAATGTTGAGCTGCTGAACTGCGTTGAGTCGTCTCATACAAAGTATACTAAACTTTAGTAAAAAATAATTCTTTTTTTATACCTGTTAATATAAATTGTAAATACCATAATAATAACGAAATTGTCTATGCTGCAGTATTGTTCTACGATTTACGAATAATATTCATAATCATATTTGGTTAATAACATTTTAATTAATAAAAAAAATAAAAATAGTTATCTAAAATCTCGAATGAACTTACGGCAATTCTATGATGATCACAAATGTAGCAGATTCCGTCTAAATTTTAAGTTCTCAGGTGATGAGTAGCTTATTTATATTTATGTATTGTACTGTAGTAAAAATTAAAAAAAATCGTAGATTGATAAGGGACAACTATCAAATATTAGGGGAGATGCCTTTGTTATAATTACAAAAAAATCCTGATGCTTGTTGCGTGGGTGTGTGTGTATGTAATGTACGAAATAAAAAAAGATCAGGTCCACCGTTAATTCACCGGAACACTAGGACGTTAATTTCTCAAATGAGATGAGCTATTACAATAACAACACAGAAATTTGGTGATTAAACTATTTTAATCACTGTCTGTACACTGTAAGTAAAAAGTAAATAGTATTTCGGAACGAAAGAAAATATACAAAACGTACAGAGCGTGTTGTCAATAGTTTCATAAGATTTGTAAATTTTATAGTTTTCTTCTTTTTTTTTTTTTTTTTAAGGAAAAATGTTATTTTGTAATTTATTTGTTTTTATTAAAATATTATTTTGTTTATTCGATAGTCTCATAAAAATTGTAAATTATATAATTTTTGTTTTTATTTCTACAAGAAAGATATTATGATGAAAAATTATTCGTATTTATAAGAATATTATTTTGTTTGTTGAATTTTTGCATAAGTTAGTATATTTTAAATCTTCTTTTATTTCAAAAAGAATCTTTTTTGTTTTGTATTTTTATTTTTTTTTATTTATTTATTATTATAATTTAATAAATTTTCATTTGACAGAATGTTAATATCTATCTCACCCTTTCACCCCATCTCTCACTTCCTTTGCTTTCTCTCTCTCTCACCCTCTCACCCTCTCTCCCTCTCTCCCTCCCTCCCTCCCTCCCTGCTCGTTGCTTCTATAAAACTTGTAAAGTTGGGGGTAAAGTTTTGAAAAAAATGGAACCAGAATTTTTGCAGTGAGTTCGTGGAGGGGTTACAAACTAACGGTCTTGAGCTTGTTGGATGAAGTGTTCTGCTTGGAGACTGGTTATATTAGCGTAATGTAGTAGCCGCCAGTGTGGTAAGGAAAACCGGTCTTTGCTGTTGGAAACAGTTCGGGGTTATAAAGACACTAGATAGAAAATACCATTTCCTAAATATAGTGATAGTTGCTTAGCTCGCAATACCAATAAGCCAGAGGCAGGTTAACCAGAATGCGACGTTCCTCCACCTATCCGCCTAGTGTGTGGGATTTTTACCCACTAAAACCACCGCCCTACATCTGTTCATTCTTCTCCACGGGACCGCTAGGCATTACTTCATGGAGGGAAATGGTTGAGTGCCGCCTCGCATTCTTCCCATAGTTTTCACGTTTCCATGCTAGTTACGTCTTCTAGCCCTCTCTTCCTCTCTCAACGTCTTGAGGACTACTGTGGTGAATATGTTCACTGCGTTCCAATGCAGGTCTGATAGTAGCATATAGCTCATCACGTTCTCTGGTGTGACGTGTCCTCCACACACTCTCTCCAATTCACTTCTTTCTGTTGCAAAGCGAATACAAGTGAAAAACACGTGCTCCGCGGTTTCCTCGACAGTGTGACATCCAGGGCATTCTGCGGTGTTGTCCAGTTTTAAGCGGTACTGGTAGGCTCAAAGCATCCATGTCCGGTCAACATTTGGTTTATGTAAAAATCCACCTCACCATGCTGGCGACCATACCACTTGCCCACATC
>NW_027104644.1:83314-85615 GCF_000696795.3 Halyomorpha halys | reverse complement strand
CTCTGTACGTTTTGTATATTTTCTTTCGTTTCGAAATACTATTTACTTTTTACTTACAGTGTACAGACAGTGATTAAAATAGTTTAATCAACAAATTTCTGTGTTGTTATTGTAATAGCTCATCTCCTTTGAGAAATTAACGTCCTTGTGTTTCGGTGAATTAACGGTGGACCTGATCCTTTTTTATTTCGTACATTACATACACACACACCCACGCAACAAGCATCAGGATTTTTTTGTAATTATAACGAAGGCATCTCCCCTAGTAGTTGATACTTGTCTTTTATCAATCTACGATCTTTTTTTTTTATTTTTACTATAATACATAAATTTAAATAAGCTGCTCATCACTTGAGAACTTAAAATTTAGACGGAATCTGGCTTCATACTGGCTTTATTGGGTTCAGCACATCTTTATATATCTGCTCAGTCAGCTGATTGAGGGTATATAAGAGATGCAGCGAACACAATAAAGCTAATATTTTACAGCTGTTCAAGCGTGTTAGATCTTATTCCTTCTTCTATATTTTTGACATTTTACTTTTACCAATACTTAACTGGTGCCGAAACCCGAGACTTTAAATACCAGAGTAATATGTACTTTAAAGAAGAGTTTTTTTTTATCATAGTTTTCTCAGCTTTCTAATTTTCTTTCTATTCTCTCATTTTTTTTTTAAATAATAGCTGCTAATAAGGTTCAAAACCCACCACCCAAGGAGGTGACTCCTCCACCCCCGGAGCTTGCCCCACTACCGGAAGTCTCTCTAGTGGGAGCCCACGCCACAACACTTGAGTGGGTAAAAGTACGCACAGCAATTGCCCAGGACTTTAGGAAGGCTGTTTCTGAACTCGAACGATTTACCGTGGTAAATTACTAAATAAAATTCAGACTGACGATGAGACCCCTTGGAGAGTTATCAAGGAAAGATTAAAGAAGGCGTTTGGAGGAGGACGGTGGTCTCCAGAGGAAGACATATTTATGATGATCCGAGAGTTATAGAAACCGAAACAGTCTAGTGGGCAATATGCTGCGGAACTCCTGGCTCGCTTTAACAGAATTCAAGATAAACTGAGCGAAATTATGGAAACAAATCAGATACAGGGCCGGATGCAATTCTTATCCATGGTACTAAAGATACAGTCGGCAAAGGAGCTCTCATATACCAACGGCCAAAAAAACATCCCCAACCCTTGATGGAGGAGAGAACACGGGCATGGTAGAAGAGAGAGAGCTATGGACCAAGAAAATAGATAAAGCCTAGTTAAACCCAGAAACAATAGTCGACGGTAGGACCGCAAGTGTAAAGGATGTGGTAAAATTGAACATTTAGTGGCGCATTGCCCGCGCACGAGGTGCTTTGAATGTGTCAATGAGGGTCACATAGCCAAACAGTGCCCATATTTGTACCGAAGAAGAGATGTGGGCCGGGGCGAGCGTAGGTTCAGTAGAACTTCAGATGAATCTACGCAAGCATCAGGAGCATCAGAGACCGGAGAAGCAGTTGAGGAGCCAAGGAACCGAGGTAGTCCAGAGGAGAAGTAAGAAACAAGAGGATGGAAGCAAGGAGAATGGAGACGAGGGACTGAAAGGGATTGTCAGTGGAGAGGCGACCACACATTGCTGAATTATAATGTGAGAGAAAAGAGCGGCGGTCTGCCAATAATAGAGATAGCTGGAGTGGGGTGCCTGGTGGACACCAGCAGTTCCAACACCATCAAGTGCCGAGAAGCCTTACAAAAGCTGTGTGATAGGAGATAGGACACTGTGTGACATGAGATAGGACACCCAAGATTCAGAAATGTAATGTAAATTAATCACCCTGGGTGGCCATTGTGTAGTAGAGGAGGAGGTAGAAATAAGTTTGACCCGGTTGGATTTAGTAGAGAGAACTTGCCGGTACATATCGTAGGGAGTATGCCGAGAGAATACAAAGTGATTGTGGGGTGTGACCTGCTAGGGATGGTGGGTGTTCAATATTCAAAGAATATCAAGGGAAATTGGATAATTATGTTGGAGGGTAAAATGTGCAAATGTCATCGAAAGAATAAAACTGAGGGCGCACGGGTCGGAGCAATTAATCAGGCCGAGGACTGAAGACAGAGGGATTATGAAGATATTTTTTTAAAAGAATGAGACATGCTCGGGGCAACTGGGAAGACGGTACATGAGATCACACTGAAACAAGACAAGGTCACTTATGTGAAAGAGAGGAGATACCCGCAGGCGCTACGTCACCACATCAGGGAAGAGCTTCAAAGTTTAAAACGCCAGGGAATAATTATTGAGTGTACAACCCCGTA
>NW_027104644.1:80634-82099 GCF_000696795.3 Halyomorpha halys | reverse complement strand
CCAGGAAAAGAAAATGTCGTAGCCGATTGGTTGTCTCGAGCAATTACTGTAAATGCAGTAGAAGAGGAGGCCGGAGAACCGTCTGCAGACCATTCCTGCAGGAGTGGACACCGGGAGAGGAAGGAGAAATGTATGTGGCGGAGGAAGAGGATAGGGAGGAATCTTCGTCTAACGAGAGCTCGGATGAAGGAAGACCAGCAGATATGGAGGAATTGGAGGACATAATAAACGAGAAGAGGGGGCAGATTGAATGGAAGACGAGGACCACTGGATTGCTCAAAGTTGTGTGCAGCAATTATGGGAGGAGCAATATCACGACGATTTGGTCACAGCCAGGCGTGAAGAATGATCAGATCTGTAGAACCTTGAATAATGCCTCTAAACCTGGAAAAAAGTGTCACCTGTACGTGGGAAATGAAACTGATTGGGAGAAGATTAAGCGACTATAGTGTGATGAGCGCATAGGAATGGGCAGGACATTCGCCCGATGCAAGCTGATGGTGGAAACCGTTCGGAAAGACGAACGCCAGAGAGAGGTGACTGTCGCGTATCATCAGGGCAAAACCAATCATCGTGGATTCTCGGAGTCCCTGCAAGCGTTAAAGAGAAGATACTTTTGGTGGGGGGTGAAGAAGACTATCACAGAAGTTGTAGGAAACTGTGAAGTTTGTCAACGCACAAAGTATAACAGACTTCCACCAAAAGGCAAACAAGAAGATACACCTACCGCAGATGCACCGCTCAATGATTTACAGGTTGACACTTTCACATGGAGAGGATTTAAATGGATAACCATAATTGATCACTTCAGTAAGGCGGCAATGGCGCACCAGATTCTGGAAAACTCGTCGGAAGCATTGCTAGCAGCTCTCCGAATGTGGTTTCAGTTCAATCATTCTATACATACATTTACGGGGTTTTCACCATTTGAGGTCCTCTTTGGTCTTCGAGGACATCACTGGGACTATAAGTGCACGGTATCAAACGGAGAAGAAATACACAACAACCATGTTGCTCGAAGAAAGTTATGGGAAAAGGCCCGGGGAAGAATAGAAATGGAAAAATCTGGGAGGGTAACTCGGGAGAATTTAAAGGTCACATATAGGTTGGGAGGAATGAAAATCGGGACGATCGTACATTTACAGGAAGTTGGGATCTAACAGGGGTAAAGAGTTACAGCGATTCGAGTGCCCATTCACGGTGATTATTATAAGGGAACACAATATTGTTACAATAGAAAGTATCAGAGAACCCAAAAAGAGGAGAACTGTTCATATTGAAGAATTAAAACTTCCGGCAATGACAGTATTAAAACTGAAGTGTTCTCTGACTAGACTGTATTACAGAAAATTTAGTTACTTATTCTATTTATTGTTCTGTTTTAAGATCGTTATTGATTTTTGTAAATATTGTTTATTTCATGCTATATTTTTGTTTTTTGTAAATAATTTCTTTTTCATTCTAA
>NW_027104644.1:66873-71540 GCF_000696795.3 Halyomorpha halys | reverse complement strand
ATATATATTATACGGAAGAATAAAGTATTATCTTAGTTGAGCTTGCGTGTCTCATTTCGTGCCCCTATTTTCCTTTTTTTTAACTCTTGAGTTCTGACTCATCATAACTTATATGTATATAAATAAGTTATGGTTGGACAAGGCCTGTATACAACACTAATCCTAACTCCCCATGTAAATAAACCTCAATTTTGTCTATTGCATCACAGAGATAATAAACCAGTATCTTTCTAGTAAGCATACGATTTAATTCTGTTCCCTCTTTTCCTTTTTCTTCAAGCCTTTCAATCCAAGTACTCATAAGTGGTGCCGAGACCCGGATACAGATTGAATATTTTTCACCGATTGAATATATTTTATTTTGAACTAATCTCTCATCCGAGATATTTTTTTTTCTTTTTCTTTTTCCCCCGGCTTTCTTATCTTTTACTTCGCATAAATTGTCATTTTTTTTTTTTTTTTACTGACCAAGATGGTTAACGGTGATGGTCAAGCACAACAACAGCCCGCATTAAGGCAGCCAGTTCACAGATCCCGGTGGAGCAGCCGGCTCCTAGAGTTCCTGCGGCTCCGGCTGTCCCGGCAGTTCCGGCGGCGGTTCCAGTGCAACCCCCGCTACTAGAGACCACTCTCGCAGCTGCTCACGCCAATATGTTGGCTAAAATGAAAGTGAAAGCAGTAACCTCTCAGGATATTAGCAAAGCCATCTCAGACTTGTAGCGGTTCTAAGGCGAAATCGGTGAGTTAAATCACTTTATTAAAGGTGGAGATCGCATCATGGAGAGGTTGGACGCCAAGGTCTGAGAGGAGTTGCTTGACAATAATGACGCGATTTCCCTCAAGGCAGCACTCATATGCCGGATCAAGCGAAGTGTTTTGAACCACATTCAGGGGCAGACGAGGAAACAGCATGGAAGGAAAGATTAAAGAAGGCCTATGGAGGAGGCAGATGGTCCCCGGAGGAAGACATTTTCTACATGCTGCGGGAGAGGAGAAAGCACGGGGAGTCTAACGGACAGTACGCAGCCACGCTGTTAGGACAGTTTAATCTGACTACTGAAAATATGAGAGCGACTCTTGGAGCGGATGTTGTCAGTTGGAAGATGAATTTTGTTCATCAAGGTTTACCACGGGACTGCACTTTCGTGGAATGTGCTCAAGACATGATCGACGCGAGCGCTAGAGAGGAGGATGCAAGGATGGATGTCGATGATGGAAGATGGAACAGAGTACCGTACCACTGCATAAGGAATACATCAACACCATGGAAGAGAAGAGAACCTAGGGATAGTGGTAAAGATAGAGTCACAGGTAGAGAAAGGCGGCCGAACCAGGGCAGAATATGTAATGGAGGAGGGAAAGAAGACAGGAAGTGCCATGGGTGCGGAAAAGTAGGACACCTTGTGGCCCATTGCCCCCGTACTAGGTGCTTTGAGTGCGGCAGTGAAGGGCACATAGCACGACAGTGCCCTTATATGTACAAAAGTGCAGAGACGGGACCAGGGGAACCGATGGAAATAAATTTCGAGCGGATACGGTGGAAAAGACGATAGGACTATAGACCTAGTGAGTCCTCTAGTGAAGCCTCAGAAGCCTCAGGAACAGAGGGGGAAGGAAGAGGAGGACGGAGCAATAAACCGCCAATTAGTAGATGGTGCTGAGTAAGTGAGGGAAGGAGATCAAGGCAAGAGAGTTGAAGTGGGTGCCAAGAGAGTGGCGACCGCACATTAGAGATTTTTTACATCAAAGGAGAGATCAGCATAGGCAGACCCTATCAGCAAGGTGATGCGTGAGATGCCTCGTGGACACGGAGAGCTCCCACACCATCCTGTGCCGGGAGGGCTGAGGAAGCTGAGCGGCGGTGAGAGGAAATTCCAGATGGATGTTCAGGTATGCCATTGTCAATTAATCACCCTGGGTGGGCCCTGTAGAGTAGAAGGGGAGGCGGATATTGATTTACGGGAATGGGGGATCGAAGAAGGGGTATTAAGGGTTCATATCGTGAATATCAGGCTATTATAGGTTGCGATCTATTAGGAAAGGCAAGTGCGGGGATTAGGAATAACAGGGGCCTGTGGACGATTCGATTGGGGCAGAAGAGATATCGGTGTCGCGAACTTCAAATGGGAGAAGCCAAACGGATAAGTGCGATCCGAGGAGGGGGAGGAATTAGAGACAGGAAATACAGGACAAATATGCAGATATTTTCTTCAAGGAGGGAGAGTTACTGGGGGGACCGGACAGACAATGCACCAAATCCCCTTGAAACAAGATAAAATTACTTACGTAAAAGAGAGGAGGTATTCACATGCACTCAGACAGCATATTCGGGGAGAGTTAGATAATCTGAAAAAACAGGGTATCATCGTAGATAATACCTCCCCATACAACAGCCCCCTATGGGCAGTGCGGAAGAAGGGCACACCGGGAGGCAAGGGAGAAAAATATAGGGTAGTAATTGATTACCGGGGCCTTAATGAGAACACGGTAGACGAGAGATACCCGATACTGCGACTAGAAGATATCTTAGATAGACTGGGTGGGGCAACGATCTATAGTACTTTAGATTTGAAGGCCGGCTACCACCAAATCAAGATGCACCCGGAAGATCAGCACAAGACAGCTTTTACATTCGAAAGGGGACATTACGAATTTACGAGGATGCCCTTCGGACTGAAGAATGCCCCAATTCCGTTCCAACGATTGATGGACGAATTCTTACGGGGAATCGAAGCGTCCATGTGCCAGGTATACATGGACGACCTGCAAAACGGAGGAACAAAATGTGTCCCACTTGCGCAAGGTGTGTGAACAGGTCCAGAAATTTGGGTTAAAGTTATCCAGCCAAAAATCAATATTGGGGAGAAACCAGATAAATTTTTTAGGACACACAATATCGGAACAGGGAGTCAGGCCAGACGCAAATAAGGTAGAAGCGATCAGGATAATGGTGATTTCAACGGATGTTAAGGGAATCAGGAGATTGTTGGGCGCTCTGAATTACTATAGACGATTAGCACCGGCGATGGCCAGGTATCTGGTACCCATCAATAACCTTCTGAAAAAGGGAAATAGGGTGCAGGTGACGCCCGATATGGTGGTAAATATTAGAAAATGCATGGAGGCGCTTTAGAAGGAACCGGTGTTGTCATTCCCGGAGTTTTAACGTACATTTATCATCACTACAGACGCAAGTGAGTACGCGTTGGGGGCGGTACTGTCGCAGGAATGCGAGGGTGGAGAGCGACCGGTGGCGTACGATAGCAGGCGGTTAACAGATGCAGAGACCAGGTACAAAGGACTTGAGCGAGAACTGTTAGGTATTGTGTGGGCGGTAGAATATTTTTGCCCCTATGTTTTCTGGAGGAAATTCCGGGTACATACAGATCACAGACCGCTTCAATGGGTTGGGAATCTTAAAGAGTCCTCAGCTAGGGTCACCAGATGGAAGGAACTGCTCAACCAGAACAACATCGTAATCCAGTACAAACCAGGAAAAGAAAATGTAGTCGCTGACTGTTTATCTCGCGCGATCACCGTAAATGCAATAGACGAGGAACAACCACAGACATCAGGAGAGGTGAGACAGTTTTTGCGAGAATGGACGCCAGGGGAAGAAGAAACGCAAAGCACGACGGGTAACGACCATGAGCCATCATCCGAGAACGAAAGCTCCACTGAGGGAAGACCAACGGAGATGGAAGAGCTAGAGGACGTGATGAACGATAAATCACACCAAATAATTTGGAAGACAAGAACTTCCGGATCCATGAAGATGGATTTTGCTAAATATGGGAAGACCTCGATCACCACTATTTGGTCGGCACTGGGTGTCAGGAATGATGAGATCTGTCGAGCGGTGAAAGATGCATCCAAACCGGGGCGTACATACCATCTATACGTCGGGAATGGAGTGGTTTGGAAACCGTTCAGGACAGAGATCAACAGAGGGAGGTCACCTTGGCATACCATCAGGGAAAGACCAATCACCGAGGCTTGAATGAGACCTACCAAGCCCTGCGACGGAAATATTTCCGGTGGAATATGCGGAAAACGATTCAGGAGATAATCAAGAACTGTGAGGTGTGCCTCAGCACCAAATACGACCGAAACCGACCCAAGGCGACACAAGAGGAGACACCGACGGAGAACACACCATTAGTAGAATTACAAATCTACACTTTCACCTGGAGGGGCTACATGTGGGTTACAGTGATTGACCAGCTTAGCAAAGTGGCCATGGCACATCGGATTCGAGAAAGATCGGCCGAGGCGGTATTGGCAGCGCTGCGTTTATGGCTCCAGTTCTATGGAGTACAAGAAAGGATATCGTCTAATGCGGGACGGGAGTTCGATAACGCCAACGTCAGAGAAGAAATGAAGGCTTTGGACGTAGAGTGGTATCTAAACACCCCAGGACACTCTAAGAGCAGGGGGGGGGGGGTATCAAAAGTATGAGGGGCCATTCAGGGTGATTATAATTAGAGAGCACAATATAGTAACAATAGAGAGTATTAAAGAGCCAAAAAAACGAAGGATGGTCCACATAGAACAACTCAAGTTTTCCATAATGAATAATCAATAGGATCTGGAGTTTTCTCATCTATGTAAAAGTTTTTTTTTGCATGCAAAAGTTTATCGTTAGTGTTTCTAAGTTTTATGGTGAG
>NW_027104644.1:65278-66463 GCF_000696795.3 Halyomorpha halys | reverse complement strand
CAGACGCCTAGGAGGATTATTAGGTAATGAAGGAGAAGCCAGGTTAGAAACAAGTGGATATATATATATATATATATATATATATATATATATCCACAAAGAATGACGAAATTCCAACTGACTATATTTATAAGGAAAGTTGGTAATCCCAAATAATAATGAAAATATTTTACTCTGAAAAACTTAAATGACAAATATAAGGAAATTGGTCACACTCACATCTAATGACTCATCCGGAAGCAAATATAAGGAAATTGGTCACACTCATATCAAATGACTCTACAATCATTTCGGGCCAATGTAATAACTAATAATGTAGTAACTACTAAGGATTTCCCGATTTATTCACTAACGAGAACTGATTAATAATATTTTTTCTTAGCATACTTCTACTCTAAAATAATCGTTCACGGTGGCAGTACTAATGTTTTAAACATCGATAGTTAATAATTTTTAGCGTGTATTTTACAGTCGGAAATTTGTAGCACTATTTTTTTAATATGCCCAAAGAATAATTGCATGAAAACATAAATTAATATTAAAGAAGACATTACTTATATGACTAATATTGAACTTTCGTCATTTAATTTTAAGTTTCAACCTGATCATAAAAATCTTCTCCAAAAGTCTTACACGAAATTCCAAATGATTTGAATTATTATTAAACGAACCTAACAGTAATTTATTTGGTAAGTGAAATTTACCTGAATTAACAAAAAAGTAACAAGACTAACTTAAATCCTTAATTTAGCCCTTTATATCTTCTCCATTTTTTAATTGATAAATGTTTCTAAAGAATTGTATTATGGTTTTGGTTTTGGATGGTTTTAGGAAAGTATTGAATTTATGTTTTCGGAAGATTATTTTTAGAAACATCATTAGTGAAAAATATACTCACTGAATGACTGGCGTGAAGAAGAAGGAAGAAAAGTTTGAAAATGTCTCAGGATTAGATTAGATTAGATTAGATTTTTATTCAGGGCGATCAACATCTAGGTTATTACACCCTTTTTACTTCATCTATCTTCTTGCCTTATAGTTGAATGTAGACTATTTCCTTTTTACACTGGTCGGCATTGGTGGATTATATTTTAGTATAAAGTTGTGTTTCTTTGGGAAATTTTATTATTTTGTCTATGGATTCTTCCGAGTCTTTAAGGGCCAATTCTCTTGTTCGTGGAATTT
>NW_027104644.1:62453-63013 GCF_000696795.3 Halyomorpha halys | reverse complement strand
AAAATTATTTTAAAGTAAAATAAAATTTTGTTTTTTATTATTAGTTTAATTTTGTATGATGTGTGTTTAATGAGGTCCGAAGGATTTTTTTAATCAATAACTTGACTTATTAATTGTCAGAGAATGCTTGAGGAATACTGAGCCTGGAATATAAGCCTGAATAGAAGTAGAAAACGGGAAATTAAACAAAAAAGTATAAATTATTAATAACTAAGTTGAAGTACCAATCAAACACTTTGAACATTCCCTGGAAACGAACTTGCGGACGATGCAGCCAACAAGTACTTGCTCTTCCAGGTCAAGGCGCGTCCATTTTGACACCTCAAGAAATAAGTCTTCCGATGAAAAATGAAATATCAGCTATTTGGCAAGTTACGTGGAATGACTGGAATGGTCCGCAAAGCAAATTAAAAACTATTGAAAAAACAACTAAACCATAGACCAGATTGAAATTTAAAATTTAAAATAGATGGCCTCGTGACCTTATATTGTAAACTGTTTTTAGAGTTCTACTACTGGGTAGTTTCTCTACATCCTGTATCATATCATTATGTCATTAT
>NW_027104644.1:57211-62403 GCF_000696795.3 Halyomorpha halys | reverse complement strand
ATCAAATTTACTGGTTGTATTTTATTATACAGTTGTAAATATCAATAAATTAATAAAAAAAAATTAAATATTCAAAATAACTCGGAAACTAAATACTTTATTGAAAAAATTATCATTTTATGACAATTAGACCATTAAACTCTTAGTTGAATGACCACCACAACATTAGAATTTTATCAAGGGGTATTTCCAAAACGATGGTCAAGTATGTGCCTGATTTTTCAATTTTTTTATTTGTTTCCATATTCTGCAATCGCACCCTGTTGATCAATATTAACATAAAAAATGTATTGAATAATAGTTGTAGGTTATCTACGTTGTTTTCTAATGACAGTATTATGATTTAAATTTGGTCTAGTGCACCTTTATAACACCTACTTTTTCAAAATAAGTTATTGTGCTGTAAATCTAATGTTGCAGTAAGAATAAGTAAACAGTAAAAAAAAAAAACTTATCATCAAATATGTTTAGAATAAATTAAATTACAAGTAACATTTATTGATGAAATAATGGATTTTTTTTTATTTTAATTTTTTTTTTTTAAATAATGAATTAATTTTGGGAAAACTATATCTCAGGAATTATTAGATGTATATATGTTTATTAGCAATCAAATTAAAGATGATTGAATTTACAATTAAATAATTTATAACATTGGTCTTCGGAAGAGTAGTAGTTTTCATGAAATCTGCCAAAATAAATTTACAAAATGTTGATTTATATTTTATCGGACCAAACTATTAGTAACATAAGAATGATTTTCGAAACTTTTTGGCGGATCTCATTTGATTTGATAATTGCCTAGCACTATTTCTTTATATTTCCATTAAATTCTATAAGAGGTTTATGGGTAACAAAGTATGCCGCACTGTTCTCTCTTCTCACCGGAGGAATACATTTTTGTGGTATGAAGAAGAGAAAATGGCAGTTAGACACAAACGTAATTTATTATAATGGCCATTGCAATTAACTAAAAAAGATAAAGTTTTTATAGTTTCAGATTTTTAACTTGTTCAATGGTTAACTGTTCTAGATATATAATTGTTAAACATTTTATTTATTTATTTATTATTACGAATGTGTGACTCGTCCTGCCAATCCAGTTTTTTTACATTGGCTGATAACAGAATATAAATTCGGAGCACAACGACAATACTACACAGTCTTTCCAACGATCAGGGTAAGTGAAATATTAATATATTATTCTGTGTAACGAACTTTAAAACACACGATACATGAATTATTCTACACTTTATTGTAGGGAAGTAGGAAAGAATGAAATGAATGAAAAATTCATTATTTTATATTTTGTTTTACTAGATTGCCGTGTTAGTTATTTTCAACGGTAGGTTGTATATTCATGAAATTTGTGGGCTTGGAAGACAAAACTATTTTAAAGTTTTTTTTAATAGTTTTAGGTATTATATTATTTTTAAAAAGTTAGAAAATATTAGAAACTTACATTTAAATGCAGTTTATTATTATTTTTGAGGGGTGTAAACTTTTATAATTTTATAACTATTGACTGTAAAATGTAGTAAACAGTAACCACATAAAAATCGATAATCTTACAATTTGGTGGTACAATGTAAACACAATGAACATGTCTCTTTCTCTGTTATAATATTCCATATCATTTTTAATTTTTTTATCCATTATACTGTTTTACACTAAGCAACAAACATACTAGACATTTAATTTTTTATTTTAAACATCAAATATGAATAAAAAAATAAATTAGGTTTTATTTTGAATTGGACGCGTTCCAAAGATATTATCCCAGAAAAGGGTTTCTTTCTCTGCTTTAATAAATTAATTCCAAACTAATGTACTATATACGATAAGCAGCAATATGTAAACATACTGATATAAAACATAGAAACGGAAAGATTTATTTTTTAAAAAGTAGTCATTATTTATTTATAATCTTAATATTTTCTTGGGACTGGTAATTTTTTTAAAAATAAATAATTCAAATTTTATCCATTATAGTCTCAAAAGCTTTTATTTCTCTTATAAGTCCGACGTTTCGGCCAATCCGGCCATCTTCAGGGAGAATTTAAAATTATAAAGTTTCAAAGTTGTATTAAGGTAAGGTAAATTATAAATAATAATGTTAAGTATTTTGAAATGTTTGTAGGATCATACATGTAATAAAAGCTGTTTTGTAGTAGATTGTCCCTGAAGATGGCCGGATTGGCCGAAACGTCAGACTTATAAGAGAAATAAAAGGTTTTGAGACTATAATGGATAAAATTTGAATTATTTATTTTTAAAAAAGTAGTAATTATATTTACTACGGCTTTCGGGTGATACTTTTTTAATTATTATGATTGTTGCTTTTTAATTTAAAACTAACTTAAAATAATGTTTACAGGCAAGTTTATCTTGTGAAGGCGGTTCCTAGACATCAAAGACATGATCACTTTGATCTTACTCCTGATTTTTGTTGGATTTAGTTTTGCTGGGGAAGGTGGTTATGTTTATTTGGTCAATCTGAGTGGCTCTGACTGGAAACAAACACATATTGAGTCCAATTCAATGAACTGGAAGTTTCCCGCTCTGCTCAAGAATGGAGAAAGCGAACTTGTTTATGTTGAGTTCAAAGACTTCCTATTTCTATCCCATTCTCAAGCTCAGGTTGACTACGAACTTGTTGGAACTGGAGGAAAGAGCTTTCAGATATTAGCTTCTGGAAAAATATTTAAAAGTCTAGCCATTTACTATAACAACTTGGAAGTAAATGGCAAACCAAAGGGATGGGTATGCGAGATAGGGTGGAAGCATGACGGAGACAATAATGTCATCATTATTGGAAAGAACGGAAGATACACAGGTACTTGTTTGGACGGTTCTAATTGGATGAAGAACAACATGGATGTCCTAGGAAGTAGAACTCTCAGGCAGATTTCTATCGCTGGATCTCATGATTCAGGTATGTTCAGATTGGATGGGGGCACGGCCTTTGGTACGGATTGCAACGTCCTTACTCAATATTTCAACTTTTGGATGCAGTTGAAACAAGGTATCAGATACTTCGATATTAGGCCAGTGATCGGCAATGGTGGTAAATACCACACGGGGCACTACAATCACATTCCGGGTAGTTGGCAAGGTGGTAACGGTCAGTCAATCGCGTCTATTATAACAGATCTAAATTATTTTACTAAAAACCACAATGAACTTATAATAATAAAATTATCACATTCTCTGAACACTGAGGTTGGTCCAAATAGTTATAGAAAGTTCAACCAAGAAGAATGGGAAAGGTTATTCCAAAAACTGGATGCAATAAACCACCTTTACAAGAATGACGATAGAAATGTTCATCTAGACCAAATAACACTAGGGAATTATACGAATAATGGTTCTAAATCTTCTGTTGTTATTATTGTTGATGATCCTGACTCCAATGTAGAATTGGGAAGTAGGTGGGGCACGGGTTACTTCATGCCTCAGAACTTAGATATTTATGACGATTATTCTAAAACTAACCAATGGCGGTCAATGATCAATGATCAGATCCAAAAGATGCATAATCATTCAAGCAAGCAATACTTTATACTTTCTTGGACCTTGACACAAAGTGACTCTCAAGCCGCCTTATGTCATGTAAGCTTCGCCCATGAGCCTATTAAGGAGCTCGCAAAGCAAGCTAATAACCAGTTAGGCATACTGTTGTATAGCCAGGTTTCTGCTTCCTCCTTCCCCAACATAATTTTAGTCGATGGAATATCAAGCACCGACGTCGCTACAATGGCGCTGGCTATTAGTACTAAAATAATGTTGTAACAATTTAATTATAATATAACACCTAATCATTACTATAAATATTAATGTTCTCTTATGCATGCATTATTAATATAAATACCTCATATTGTTTATCCTACGCTATGTCCAGACTCATCTAAACTATAATTGTAATATAACATGTACTTTTCAGTTTAATTAAAAATATGATCACTGTACATAATGTATATCATTGTACAGTTCAGTTAGTTTGTTAAATATATAGACAGAACATAAATGTGTATAAAATGCCTAGAAACTTGATTTCTAAAGTGCTAGTAAGTAGCGAACAATATCATAGATTTGACAACTCTATTATAATTAATATTGCTTTTTTTTACTATGCTACACTTATGGTACTTTTGCTATTACCTTCAGTGATAGTGTTATTATTTATTGTATTTTTTGTACATCAACATGACTACGTACATATAAAGTAAATGTAATGTTAATTACACCTTTTTTACAAATGTTTTTCAATTTTTTTTAAATATAATTCCCTTAACCAGTAGAGTGCTATATAAAACCGTACTACTGAGAATTTTATCAAATCTGACAAGTGAAACCCAGTACCTATGACCATTGTAAAAATTCTATTGCTATGGGATTTTCCATCCCATTTCCTGTCTGCTGAGAAATTTTATTTCGCATTGGTAATGATATTATTGTTTTGTTTTTCATTTCAATGTGTAGCAATAAAAATTATGTACGAAGAGTAACAATGAAGGTAGCGTTCAGATTTTTAACCATGATAGCGTGTACGATTTGAACAATTAAGATCTCTATAATTAATTTTTTATTCAATGTTCAAGTTGTTTATTTTTTTGTGAATGCTGATCGTAAATTTGTTTAGATTTTATGTTTTAGTCCTTATATTTTTACATATTCTTCTACAATTTTCGTGTAAATAATGTAAAGTTGTAAGTAGAGACCGGATTTTAGTGCAGTAAAAAATACAATATGTGAAAAATCGTGCTAACTAAAATAAATAACAATAGATAAGTAAATGTAAAGAATCTTTGATTAAAAATGAACAAGGATATTTATATCGATAAAACAATTTTTTTTTAAATATGAAGGAAATGGTCGGGAGTGCGGTCAAAGAGAACAAAAAAATAGTTAAATAGTATTTATTTGCCCACGTTTCGCTCCACATTGTAGAGCGTTATCAGGGCTGTTCCAGTTGAAAAATATTGAAAAGTAACAGTGTTCCGATATCTTTCCGAAACTCAACAAAGTGGGGCAAAACTGTGCATATAAATAGTTTTTAACTATTTTTTTGTTTACTTTGACAGCACCCCAGAGTTTGGCAAAAATTAGCTATAGTTGAAACTAATAGCTAAAATTGCCATGGATACGAATTTTATTGATCAATGGTTCATTCATGAATAAGAGATGGGCAA
>NW_027104644.1:35636-56931 GCF_000696795.3 Halyomorpha halys | reverse complement strand
ATAAGAGATGGGCAAAAATTAGCTATAGTTGAAACTAATAGCTAAAATTGCCATGGATACGAATTTTATTGATCAATGGTTCATTCATGAATAAGGGTCGTATCTAATTTTGGCAATTTAGTTTATTAGTTTCAACTATAGCTAATTTTTGCCTGTCTCTGTAGCTTCTCCGACCATCTTATTCATATTCTGAAAAATACAGTCAATAATGTATATATATAATTGATTTTTTCATTTAAAATAATATATTTATATAGGTAATTAATTTATATAGATATAGTGAAAATATAATAATTAATATATTTATAATGATATTATTTATATTGCAAAAGACAATAACAAATTCCACCCAACAAAGAAACAAGTAAGAATGAAGGGCTTGGGAGGAAGTAGGAATTTGTGTTAAAAATAGTAACATTAAATCTTATTTATAATAAGTTTTATTTTATAGCATTTTATAGTTACCCGAAACTACTGGTTACTACTGCCCCAAGAACAACTTCACTTGTGTGTGCTTGTTAATTTATTTTTTTCTTTAAGGTTGAGTTCATGTTAATCGATACGTTACTTTATTCAAATTTTAAACTATAAATTTAATATAGAAAAATTAATAACATGAATAAATATCGACATACAAACACCTATAAGTGTATAACATGAGAATTTTAGTTCAAGCATTAAGTTTTATGCAAAAAATAAAAAGATAGCACAGAAAGGGAGTAAAACGTGCACTTTTCTGTAAAATAAAATTAATTTTATTTGAGTGTCTATTCTATTATTCGAATACCTGTCAAAGTATGCTTGGAGTTGGGGAACAAAAGATGTAATTGCACAAAAATCCGGTCTCTGGTTGTAAGTAATCATAAATAAATACCATAATATCTCGTCAATGTTTTTATCTAAAACTCCAGAATATATTGTGAAGTATTAAAAAACAAACTATTGCTAATTTGTTGCATTTTACATCTATCAAAGCATGGTGCCAAAAACAACTTTATTTGTTTTATCTTTAATTTGAATCAAAACAACTAACAATGTTTAAATTTAAATGATGGATTTATAATCAACAGGGTCTCTGTTTCAAATGTTATAAAGAAATTCACTTTTGGTAAATTTCCAGCCCACGATTTACCAAGGATTGCTAAAATCCAAGCTTTCTTCCCGATTATCATATACTTTTTGAACCCTTAACAGATTCCAAAAGAACTTTCTTATTCAATGAAGATTTTTGTTCAATGAGTCCGCTTCCATTTCGAGGATGATGTGAACAGTATCAAATTTCTGTAACCAAACGACTCACGGTTCCTTCAGAAATACTGTTATCTCCTTGGCATTATTTGTACACAGACTTGTAATTTTTGCTGTGAGAAGCTTACCTTTTCTATAATGGTGTGGCATTGAAAATTTTATGAAAGTGATGGTCTGGAGTGCGGTCAAGAAGAAATAGTCTTCAACAGGGTTGATGAGATGAGTGCATATGTAAACATAGAAGATGTAAAAAAAAAAAGGGAAGTAAACAGTTGAATACTATTTTAATTTTAATATGTTGTCTAACTGGGGATAGACAATTAAGGTATACATTTGTAGTTATTTACTTTACAAATCCACATAGTATAGTGTAAGGATTATAATGACATCAACTTTGATCAAATCAATGCCGATTAGTGGATTATAACTTCCATGAAAACGAAATAGGTCATTTTTTTATTACACATCCCATTGAATGTTCCGTTTTATATAAATTTCCTATGTTTCTCATAATTAGTTGGAAATAGTCGTTTACCGATTATGGATTTTATTACTTGGACCGTCAGATCTACCTACCTACCTACCTACCTACCTACCTACCTACCATGTCCATTGAGCTATTTTTTCCTAATACAATTCTGGAAAAGTTTTAAAATCCTTTACTAATTTTTTTTAGGGTACCGATTACGAATTTCAAATTCGCCACTTCTAATTCGTTTTGAGAGTTTAAAAAATCCAAACAAATTTAATTGTTTAATCGTAACTTAAAAATCATATTTTACTGGAATACTTTCGAGTGGTCCAAATTATGTGACGGAGTATAGTCCGACCTTATAGGAGCCAGAATTAGATATTTCTGACAAAAAACATTGGGCAATTCACTTTTTATTTAAAGGTATATATTCCGTTAATTTTGATTTAACGATAGTATTCGAATAATACGTGTTTTTCAAGATGCAAGAAAAAATTAAAATAAAATCATTTTTCTGTATTTATTTTTTATTATTTATCTCTCGAAACAAAGCCGAGATGGTGAAGTTGAAATTAGAAATTAAAACATTCATAGCCAATATCCGAATGTTTTTTTCAAAATATGCCAATGAATTTCCAATGGGATCCTTTTCACCTTAACGATGTTAGAAAAAAAAAATACAGAATCCAAAAATTTACTCTTATTTAATTAATTTATGTATAAGTTGTTGTTTTAAAAAATATGGATCGTTTTCAAGATAAGAAAGAAAAATCGAAGGATAGTTTTATTATTTTTTTTTTACTTCTGGGAAAAAATTGAGCCGGTAAACTGCTATTCAGTACCCTCATTATCATGAAAGTACAACAATACCAAACCTCTCAGGTAAAAACCCAAAATCTCTGAAATTTGGATTTTCCCATTATAAATAGACAAATACCTGGCAATCAGTCCTAGGGATTTTATCACCATTATGTTTGCCTCTACAACTCCTACAAGTGGACCTGGGACAATTGTTCAGTCCTTACAAAATTATTTTGCAACCCAATTGTGGAGAATTTGTATTTGAAAACATAAAAATGCATCCCATATGAGATGACAGATTAAAATAACTATTAAAACTAGACATTTAATTATTAGTTTTATAAAAATAAAAATTTTCTTTTTATTTAGAATTAAATTATTATTTAAATTAAAACAATTGTTTTAATTGAAATTATAAATTATAAAGTTTAGGCTTTTTTAAGCTGAATTTCCATTTATTATTCCATATTTTATTTTAACATTTCTCTGATTATGTATTTTTTATTATATATTTATGTAAAAATAAAAACCTAGTTGGATACAAATTTTATTATTTTGATAACATATAAATCCCATTCGTAGTTATAAGTATATATTAGGTTTCAAATTTGTTTTGATTCACATAGAGTGGAAATCAGAAATAAGTTGTTCTTGCTTCTTCACGGTTTAAATGAAAATCTCAATGTTTTCTATTTTTTAAATATTTTTATATCTATACATTAACTTTAAAAAAAAAAAAATTGTATACAGAACAAACTTGATATATGATCGTACATATTTAGATTTACGTTTACCAGTGGCGTAGCGTCAGTGTCAGCCGTCTGGAGCGGAGGGAAATTTTGCCACCACCTTATTAAGGTATATCAAATTAAAATACTGATATATAAAGTAATTTTAAAGAATATTTTGGCAAGAACAAACATATTTACGGTGTTTTGTACAAATTACAAATTAATGTCATGAAATAAAATGCTTAAAATAAACAACATACTATTATTTTTTATTTCATCTTCACTTACTATATATATATGAAATAAGGAATAAGGGGAAGTCCTGTATTATTTCGAATACAAGTTTTCAAAAGAAATACACGCTTTAAGGTCAACTGAGTCTAAATAAAAACATTTTGTAAACAGGGCTGTGTCTTGGATTTGAACAGCTTAGTTTAAAAAATAAATGTATAAAATTAAAAGTATTTTTTTTTCCTTCATAACCCCTATTTCTGGATTTCATTTATGGTTTTTAGTATTAATATATATTCTGGTCCAGTAATGTTTCCTTCTTCTGTAGTGGTCTACATCTTAAGGAGTTTTTGAGTTTTGTATTTTTCGTTGTAGTGGGCGTTGTTCGAATTTTATAATGTGCTGGGGCACACATTAGTTTTGAATTTTAAACTTGAAAAAAAAAATAGTAACTACAACTACACATTATTTGCTACAAAAAATCTTAAATTACGGGAATATCCACTTGGACTTTTTATAAATTTTCATAATACGGCTACAACAATTTTGAGTGAATCAGCAAGTGGGTCTATGCATATTAAAATGGCGTGAAAGTGCTTTATCGGTGAAATTTCGAAGTGGAATCCTCTAAAGTATGTTTAATTTAGTTAATTTTAAATTATTAAACATTTTACATTGTCAGTAATAAGAAGGGGAAATGATAAATACGAAATACAAAAGAATTTGGGGATTAAGTAAGGGAAAAAGTAGAGAAATATATTTTCAGGTAGAAAACAAATTTCCTGTGTAATATACAGTTGGCAAGCTCATGTTTTTAGAAATATTAATATCTTACATGTAAATTCGAATAAGGTGATGGAAGTATCAGTTGGTTGTTATGTAGTGATGAGATCTGATTGGGTAATGTGTACTATTACTGTTGACGAAAAGTGCTTCATTTTGTCTTCGTGTATGTGATATTTGTTTTTAGTGTTTTTTGTCCTGTGGATGCCTGAACTGTTCAAGCATTGGACCGTTGACTTGTTTGCCGAAAGTTCAGGTGCTTTCTGATTGGAATCTTCCATTTTTGTAGCAATGTGCTTACAAGTTTATTAAGGGCTAATCCTTCTATAATATAATACAAAAAAATGAAACCATAGAATGACCGTTGTATCACTATCCCTGTCCAATGATGTAACACCTTGAAAAAATATTTAGCTATTCATGTTTTCATTCCAATAATGGCAAGATTAGAGCAGCTCAATACTTCCACATCCAGGAAAAAATCCCAACTAATCCTGGTCAATAAACTATTTTAATATATTATGGCGTCGAACTATAAAAATATTTCCCATATGGTGAAAAATATTTTTTTTGTTTATGGTTAAGTAGTGATGGTAACATGATATATTCAAAAGTTTCACAATTTACTTCTAAAAACCTTTTAAGTTTACGAAGATTTAGATTTTATTTAATTTATTTATTTTATGTTGACGCATACCTATTAACTAATGATAGTTTTCTGCATAAAATGTTTTAGCAATCATGGCTTGAAAAAAACAACAGCGATTTTTTTCAATTACAAATATAAACGATATTTATTATAATATATTTACAAAATAATACTTAACTGCCTATTCTAAAAACAAAACAAAATATTGATTCACTAAATCTAAGTAATACATAACATTGATAGTAGTTCTCCACTCAACCCTTTTCAGTCTGTGCTTGAATAATGTAGTGTATATTGGTATTTTTACTGCCGCTGCAATCTTCCATTTTCTGTATCCACTGGATAGTTTTGGGATTCAAGTTTTTGACTCTTCAGTTTCTTCTCTTTAGCTTGTCTTAGCTGTAATGATTGAATATGTGATTATTTAATTTTTATTATTATTATTTTTAAATAATATAATTTATTCTTATAACACAATTAGATAATATTAACTCTACAATAAAAAAAAGCTGTTAGTTCCTTCCTTAGATATTGTAGCTTAGGGTTTTACTTAATAATAAACCTTAGTAATGTAAATATGTCTTACGGAGAGATATAGAGTAAATAATAATAAACATGTTAGTAATGAAAAATAAAATGATTTAAAAATTATAAATAGTTTTTAATGCTTAAGTATCCTGGCGTAGTAATCGTACTGGTAGAATTTTAATGTTTTTAATTGCAACTATTATTAATAATAGTGCAGTTATCAATTTTCTATTCATAATCCTATAACAAGGAATGTTTTATCATACCAATTGCTTTATTAGTAGAAGCATTCCTTGTCATAGCTTCCTTCGGTGTACTTTAATCTTTTATCAATCTAATTGTATTCATTACTGTAATAAATTATCGTGTTTTTTTTTCTACTATCAATGTCTTTTACAATTCTCTATGACAATTTACCATTTTTTGGCCAATTTTATAATTCTAGAAGACAATTTACCATTTTTGGTAAATTCTATAAGATAATTTACCATTAATCGTTTGAGTTTCAACAGTCCCCTTTTTCTTGTTTAACACCTAATAATATTAATAATAAATGCTTAAAGAACCCGAAGGTCCGATGTTAATTCTACCAATCGTTCTCTACATACATTAGTCCAGTAACGCCCCTCCAAACCCAAATCTACGAAATAAGTTTTAACGCTACGTCTAACTTTCAGTTTATTTTTTATTTTAGGGATTCATGCGTTACTAAGTCCCACAATCTTACATGGAAACCTTATTCGCCTCAATGCTATTGCCTGAATTATATTTACAGGGTACAGTTCCTTCCATTCAGTGTTGAGGAGCCTTCTAAATTCTACTTTTGATTTGTTCTTTTTTAGTCCAAATATTTTACGTAATACTTTTTTTTCAAAAAAGGTACGACACCATTGTTCCCTAGAGTAAGAGGCCACGTTTCACATCCGTAAAGAACAGTGGGAAGGATAATAGTTATGTAAATTCTAACTTTTAAGTTTTAGACAAATTATAAATTCATAGTACACACTGTGTATATTCATTTATAGCTATTAGTGTAATTAACTTACCGCTTCCTGCCTGATGGACTCGTAAATGATGTCCAACCCCTTTTGTACCTCTGGTGGAACTGGAGGGGGCGTAGGTAAGTGGTCTCCGGTAGCCCTGAATCCACCTTCATCAGCGGTATAGGTAACAGAGACCTGTTTTCCATCAGGATCGGTATATGAGTAGGATCCAAACTGGACCAGTGCCTCTTGTTCTGGAACACCAATGTTCTTCAAGAACCCTGTCTCTTCGGCCTGGATGCTGTTTGCTGTTTCATAGCTGTTGGCAAGTATCGTTATCAGCTATTAGTATAAGAATTAAAAGTAGTTCATAAAAATAAATAAAATAACATATCAAAATTCTTCAAGTACTTTAATAAAAATTCAGTTCCATTTTTTTTTTTTTTTTTTTTTTTTACACAACTTACAAACAATTGGATTTTGTTGATACGTTGTCTACGGTCTTCATGTACGTTCTCTACAGCCTTCCAGATGCACGCGTTTACAGATAATATTGAAACAAAACTCGAATCCTGAAGTATAGCCACTAAACGACGTCAGACAATTGCGGACTGGAATTTTCAATCTAATGAAGGAATCACTTACACTTGGCAGTATCTAATTAATAATATTTATATTATTAAGACACCGAAGAAATCTGATATTTTTCTTTTCATAAATTTTGCAAACGATTCCAGTTCAGTCTTAGTTAATTTTAAGTTTCTGTATAAAGAATTATTATATCTTACTTGTTACATAAAGATGAATACTTATATAGTCCTAGAATACAGAATACAATTTCAGTTATCGATTTTTAAGAATTATCGAGATTGCATTAAAACTATCAAGTTGCAATCTGAGCCAGTTAATCCGATCTCGTTGCAGTATTAGAAAGTTTGCTGAGACGCTAGTGTGACCCAGTGATGACCTTTCTCCCAGTTTGGTTGGACCTTCTGCATCAGGGGATCACGCTTCTAATCTAAAGGTCTCTGCAGTTCTTGCTTAAACATTTCCATAAGTCGTGGAAGATTAACAGTTACATGAAACGGTTCTTCTTAGCCTGTGTTTCTAATACTAGACGGCCACTTCAATCCTCTTTGTTTTTTTTAGCTAATTTTTATGTAACGATTGCTAAAGTTTACTTTGTTATCAGTGGTGCAGATTATGCAGTTTCCTTCCACGAATATTACCTATCAATAAAAACTCCAAAATATATGTTCGATATTTTATCTATCAAATTTTAATCTCATTTGATTATAATTTTACTTATTAGAAAAGTAAGTGTGCTCTAAACTGCATATGGTAATCTTTTGTGGTCTGTATTATTTTTGTAATTCACCCAATAACAAAGGTGTCGTGTTTGTAACCATATTCTCATAAAAGTTGAAAGATATTTTTTTTGTTCCTTTTTAAACTGGCTGCAGTATTGCAGTCTTGGTTTGGGCGCCAATTGGAAAGCTGAACGATTATTATTTCGCTAATTAGTGTCATAGATATGTAATATCTTAACTTTCTCTAGCCATTCAATATTACCTCCCGTTCATTAAGACCGAACCAATTAATCACTGATTTTCAACTTTTAGCTGTTTTAAAAAATACTGTTGTACAAAACAAAATACGTTTGCGCATGCGTAAGCAAAAGAAATATACAGATTCTGATAACATCTTGATCGGTCAATATACGTTTCCAGTACGATTCCTGAAAATGTGAACCATATCGGATTTAGAGACACGTTCAATTATTCTTGAACACAAATTTGGCTCCAGACATTTATTCCAAATATCAAAAAAATAGAATGGGAATAATATTTTTTTTTTTCATGAGTACAAAGCTTTTTCTCTACCCTTGGAAGCTAGAAAGAAAAATAAATTAGGTTAAACATATGAATGAACTGTAAATCACTTGTGTTAACATAAACATAATTGATGAGGAAAAATGGTAACAAGTTTTTTTTTTATATTTTATTTTATGTTTACATATTATTGCCTGCATTTTTATGTTCAGATAATTCTTGTTTTAAATTTTATAAAATTATTTTGAAAACTTCATATGTAACCGTTGCATACATGGTGAATTAATATTAAGTTCTTTAAACTTGAAGAATAAATAGTGAGACAGATAAAATACAAAATGAAGTGTACAGTAAGATAAATCCGATAGCGGAATGAAGATATAAACGATACCATATTTTTTTATTGCTAATATTCTAGTGAATTGAAGTAGTGATTAGGTTATATTCGGTTTTAGTGGTTGCTGTATAGAGTTCCTATATTGCTATTTAAGTAAGCAGATATGCTAAGCAGAAAGTGCTCTTCACCGGAAGCATATTTCTATAGAATTGCTTTGAACGCGATCATGACGTAATTGACTCATAAACAATCGGTTATTTACATGACAAAGTCGGGAGAACGGGCGAGTCATGGTAGGAGATGCTACAGCGAATTCTTCTGTGGGTGTCGTAATTTGAATACCCCTGAAAGTTTAGTTGCGTAACGATTGAGAAAGGTAGTAACATCCCTCCTTCTATCTTAAGTTTCATCAACCGGTTGCCGACAATTATAGGCTGGCTTTAAATGCCTTAAATGGTGACATGCTTACCTAACGTCTAATTGAAGACAGCCGTGACGAATATGCTTCGGGATTAGAGCCTAAGTAGCTAGCTTTCGGACAACTTCGGAAAACCTAATATAACTTCTATTCCTTTACTTAAATGATTCTCAAAAGCCCATGGCTGTAAGAAAGTACGTTTATTCCACTTTAGAGAACAAAATAACGTTAAACCAAAAAAGTTATATAACAGTATTTTTCATTTTTTTTTTTTTTTTTTTTACTTAAAACTCCAAACAGAGCAATCCAAGGTGGTCATGAAAAAAAAAACTGGTGCGTTGCGTTTATAACATAAATGTACCTTGCATCATACGTACATCCTCTAGTTTTGTGTATATTGTTGGGTTTTTGTTGAATTTATTGCTATTTTTGAAAAACAAAATCTGAAAACCACAAAAGAAGAAAATAATGAACCAAAACTTTTTTTTTTTCTGTAACTATGAAAATTCGTATTTTGTGGTCTTTGAAGGTGCGAATGGCAAATATGTATTTTGTTTCTGCCATGAATTTGATCAAATAAACAAAATTAAAGGTACTTTAGAGAAAGATATTTTATAAATTGGTCATTCGAGCCCTGCCAGGCTATTTCAGTCAGTATAGGGACTAGTTTATATCAAAGACCATTTAATTGTACATTAACATGCTGAGTTTAATCAAGATCATCTGAATCACTCTCTGGATAATCGAATCAATAAAGTGCAACTTCCGGTCAGTTAATTTTATCGAAAAACTTGCAGGCACATCCTATCATATACACGCCTTAAATATGTAATTTCAGTTTCGTCAAACCTTTCGTTTTTTGAGCCAGACTGACAAAAAATACACAAAAAAAGATGATTTCGCGAGACTTGGACTGGGGAACCCCTAAACGTGTATTTCCGACGATAACTGGAGTTAGAATTTTTTCGTTACCGCAATACTTTCTCTTATAATGTATTCCATACAAAAGTAAGTAAAACTGAAAGAAATTTCTACTAATTCTTTAACTTTGTACTTGAAGTAATGTATTCTAGTGTTGAAATGCGACTTTCCCTTACTCTGTATACAGTTATATGATTATAGCATTAAGTTATTTTTGTAAATTTTTATTTATGAAGTGCAGTTTTAGTGGTTTTTAGGGATAATCGCAGTTTAAATATTATACTTTCAAGTTTCCACCTGAAATTTAAATCTAATCACAGGAGTAATGATAAAATAACATTACAGACTTAAAAACGAATTAAAATTACATAAATGTGTCAGTGTGGCTAAAAAGGATATCACATTTAACAGAAATGAACCCATATAATAATTGAACTGAGAAAAACGGAGTCTTAGTTAATATATTTTATTTATAAAGTAAAGCTAAATTAAAAAAATCAAATTTTACATGAACGGTTTGAAACAGTAATATAATAAGCCACTGTATGAAAATTATATCAATTTTAAAGTTAGTGAAAAGTAGCAGATTCGAAAAGTTACACGATTCTTATTTAATGTTTTATATCGCTCATATAATATAATATTGTAGTTAAATATGTTGGAATTATGGTGGTAGGTAAACTATCGCAATGAATTTCTTTAAAGATAATATCAGCAGCATTTTGCCCAAAACTAATTACTTTCAAAAGCGTGGCATACCACATTCTCGCACCAAGTCATTCTATAGGGTGTTTTTTTAAGCCCGATAGAACTTGAAATTGTAAAAAATAACACAAAAAATTAAATTGTAATCAAAATTTTTTTTTTATTCGAAAGATCAATACGTGACATTAACATTTGAAAATGATTTCGAGCATATGGGCACCGCGGCTGTTCTTGACAAAGCGCATTCTGTAAAATTGTGTTCAGCGATGAGGCGCATTTTTGGCTTAACGGGTTTGTTAATAAGCAAAATTGCCGCATATGGTCGTGCGATTTGACACCTCTCGATTATTTCCTGTGGGGCTACGTGAAGTCACTGGTTTATGCTGATAAACCAGCAACAATTGACGCCTTGGAGGCCAGCATTGTTCGTGTTATTCGTGACATACGGCCAAAATTGGACGTCCAGAATGCGCTTCGTCAAGAACAGCCGCGGTGCCCATATGCCCGAAATCATTTTCAAATGTTAATGTCACGTATTGATCTTTCGAATAAAAAAAAAATTTTGATTACAATTTAATTTTTTGTTTTATTTTTTACAATTTGAAGTTCTATCGGGATTAAAAAAACACCCTATATCATACGTTCTCATTACTTCAACTAACAGCATATTATAGAGGTTCTATTTTATGCAAAGAAGGTTCCTTAGATATTTTCTAATATTTTAATATTACTAATGAGTAATATGTGTACTAATCAGAAAATCTTCTGCGTTCAGTGTTTTCGTAGTCTATATATTAATATTACAAGAGTACAAAAGGGTTGGATCCTTCCTGCAAGAAATGGGGTGATTGTTAGAGAACAAAAAAAAAAATATGATTTTGACTCAAATGGTACTTAATATTAATTATAAATACTACCTCATATATTTAAAATTTTCGACCCTGATACTGCTTCTTTTTTTTTTTGTAATGAGCAATGGTATGTATTATACTTACTGAGACTTAAATAAACCAAGTAAGAAGATTATAAAGGACCCCATAGACATGAAGAAAGGTATTATCGTGTAGCAAAGAAACTAATCACTGTTTTAAAGCATGGTGTCAAGCAACTGAATTACACGTAGGTATAATCATGAGAGATAGTTGACAGTGGATGACTTATACGATGAGAAGATGGTTGGGGAGTGCGGTCAAATGAAAAAACAAATAAGTTGAAGTAACTTATATAAATAAGTTTCTTCAACTTATTTGTGTTTTAATTTAACCGCACCTCCCAACCATCTTCTGCTCTTACATGTAGGTATATATTTGTTTTCATTCGACTATGAGTCTTTAAATTAAACGAAGAAAAAAATAGTGGGATTCCATACATCTTTACTGTATGGTTAACGAAAATAATAGTTATGAAAAATATAAAGCAAGTATTAGTTGGTTTTATTCTTTTTCATTCATTTCCTCTCCTATCTTTCCTATATCCAGTATTCTATCCTATCTTTATTATTGATTGCTAATCCTAAGTTATTTTTAGCTTTTAACACTTTGCACTAGGAAAATAGTAAATAAATTAAGTTTTTAGAACTAAAATAATATTTGTTTTATTTTGGGTGATATTACTTACTTGATGTAGACCGTAGGTTTTCCCACTTGTATTTATTATACGCAGTTTCTGCTTTTTAATATAATATTTTAACTATTGATTTTCAGATAATAATATTTTTACCATTTCCATCATATTATGATTTAACATCAGTTTGTGATTTAGATTTTTTATTTAATAGTTTTTTCATAGTTCAATACGACTGCAACGGTTTAATGAAAATTTTTAGAAAAAAAAAGGAAATAAAAATTATTTAAGGGTAGTATAATTTTCCCACGAAAATAAATATCTTATAGTATTATGTTAATCTGTGATTTTTTTAATGTGTAATATATGATTCTTTTAATATATAATTAAAGCTTAAATCAGTCATAAGTTAAAATTTCGAATTTACATAAACTTTTTATTGCTTTCTTTTTTAAAATACCTAAAGGATTTCATACTTCATATGGGTCTGTTGTAATTAAAAAATATCTAAACAAAATTAGAAAATGAATGAATTATACTAATACTGGACATGATTGTTTTTGATAAGCATTCGTGAAGTTCTGAACAGTCGAACAAGTTTCCTTTTAATCATTCTTTATTTTAATAGCTATTTAAAGTAAATTAAGTAGCACTTATTTGTATTCTTAATTGATTTTAAACTGGTTCAGTCGATATATAACTTTGAATTTGCTTTGTGATAAAACGGTAAACAAAATATACATTTTCTAACCATGTAGCATCGAAACGATTTAACTCAGTGCCACATAGGATTAATATCATTCTGAACTGGTCACATCAATGCCCGACCGAAATACTGAGAGGTGAGAAGTTATAACCGTAATACCTGGAGAAAACGTGTCTATGGACTTAAGAGTTGATACTTAATCTGATTCAACTTTCGAATCGAAAGCATTTTCTCTGAGTGAAATATTGAGTGTCACTAAGTAAAGCTTTCTGGGTACTTCCATTTCAGCTTCTATTCGAAAGTGAACTTTATGTCCCTCCTTTCTTCGCTAGAAACCCAATCCTTGCGTTGTATCTCGTTTCTTAAACGCCGGAAAGACTTGCTAAAACGGTGATGGAGAAGAAATTCTTCTGAGTTATTTCAAATGGGTTTCATTTATTTTGCAAAATATTGCAAAAGTGATAAGGAACGTCGATCCTTGGAGGTTTTAGTGAGGTGGGTCCAGACGGGAAGGATTACCTTTTTTTGTATTATGATCTCAGGTTATCTTTGAATTTTTATTATAAGTAGAAAGTTGTACACCAGAGAATATTCACGCCGTTTTCTAATTTCAAACGATTTTTAAATATTGTTCGATTTAACTATCCTAATTCTCCTCTTCCCGTTTCAAAAGTGATATAGGACCGTCGCTCCTTGGATATAGGACCGTCGCTCCTTGGAGGTTTTAGTGGGGCTGGTCCGGCTTCATGATCAAGTAGAATAACTTACAACTAGACAGTTATTCATTTCCCCCAAAATACTAGTAATATTAATGATATTGTTGATGGAAGAGGCTTAAATAAGCTGAGTTGTATTTGGTATATAAGTCATTATGTTATTTTTACAGACTACTATTATTCTTCTTTCGCGAACCTAAATTCCACTTAGAATCAATATTGATTCTAACTGATAGTCTACCTTCCAGATCATTTTCAATTATATTGAAAAAAGTAATTGCACAAGTAGTACAATTTTCACGTCTTTCAGACAAACGAAAAATAATAATAAATAAAGAAAAGTATACAACAGTTATAGGAAACTTTTGGAAAACCATTCTTAAAACCAAATCAATCCGTTACTTTTTTTTTTTTTGTTATATGACATGTCGAAACCTATTATATGGAAATAATATGAATTTTTACCTTAAAACAAGAGTCCTTCTGAAATATAATGTAGTTGAAACAACATAAAAATCTTCACGATACTAAATAGTTATGAAGTGATTTTAATTGACCATCAACCATGAAACCAACCATCTTATGAATTTATAAAAATTTATAGATCACGATTTAGAAATATAAAATATAACAAACATTTTGATACACTCAACTTTATCAATGGATATATTTCAGGCATATCATTTAGTGGTCTCGAACGGTGTCGAATCAGAACATGGATTTTCGTAAATAATATTATTCCTTATACATAAGTAAATAATATTAACACTCCATGAGTGTTACGTTTATAAGCTTTCTAGTAGATGAGGAGAAATATTGAATTTATTTTGTAATGAATGTATTTTTTTAAATAATGATTTTTCCTTGTTTTCAGGTTTTTGTATAGACTTATTTATAGCGTGTTTTAATTGAACATTAGTGGGTTACAATTGAACCTCTATAGTAGTTTACAAAGTTCTTAAATTTGTGTTTTGTGCTTCTGTTTTAGTCCGAATAAGAATTATTGAATGACTTGAACATGAATAACATTTTATTTCACCTGAGTGCAAAAAACATCTCAACCTTTTATATATTTTTAACTTTGTTAATTCTTATATAAAATCATAACGCAATGTATTAAGCATATTACTGAATTATTTTAAATTTATTATAATAAATGTTAAATTTATGATAGTAATAATCGCATAAATTTATCCTTTTATCCTGAAAGTGATATAATAATTACCTGGTTTTGTAGCTTCCATCAAGGCTCTGCTGCTTGCTGAGGCTTATGATTGGTATGGGTGTAACGTATTCCTTGCTGTTCGAAGACCTACCCGATGACCTGAACTGCTTCTGTTGGGGCGGGAACTGGGGTTGAGGACGTGGTTGAGATTCTACCTGGAACTGTGGCTGGAGTATCGTAGGCGGAGGACCTTGTAGCTCGTGTGAAGGCAAGAATTCCTCAGAGTGTACCTCAGCTTGCTGTACTTCTACATGTGAAGCCGTTGCTGACGTTGGAGGTGGCAAAGTAGGCCTCTGGATAGATATAGAAGGGATGAAAAGTTGCTGCTTTGACAAAAGAGGGATCGGTCGCCGGATCTTGGCAATTTTCTGCCCATTGCTCAGCCACGCGGCGCACAAGACAAGGAAGGCCTGGAAAATTATCTTGTCTTACTAATCTTAAGTGATGTAACTACCTACCTCAAATCTCAACTAATTAATCAAAATGATACTACTAGAATCGCTTAATGAATAATTAATTATATTAAATACTTTCAAAATAAAATGAACAACTGGCTTCCAAAAAAAAAAATCATTCAATTAATCTATGCTTTGCCAAAATCTTTAAACCTTTAGTTTGCATAACCTTACCGATATTGAACAATGTGGAGTACAGATGTACCTCATGAATATAATTCTTCAAAATATCTATTCTTGATTTAAATGTATAATTTACAATTAAATAGTGTGTGAAAGCTTATAAAATGATTTGGACATAATCAAAAACATATAATAATTTTAGTATAATTTATACAATTGAAATAAAAATTATGTTTTTTAGGCTTACTGTAAGTCTAGAAAAAAAAAATTGTGTCTCTCATAGAAAAAAAGGATTTTTACAGGAAATGATTTTTGTTTTGGTACTCATTGGACTTAGGGCTTGTGCAAATAAAACAAAATTAGCATGCCACAGTAGATTTTTCCTGAAATATATTTATTTCCTAAAATAAATTTATTTCTGCAAAGTTTGAATAGTGCGAGTGATTAATTGGAAAAGTCAAAACTCCTTACTATTAGTATATTCTTTCTTCTGTTAGTGAACAGCCTTGAATGCATGCAATACTCTGCATGGAAAGAAATACCTTGTAGGCCTAATCGGCTAATAATGTTTTGGTATTTACGATCAGCTTGACAAATATCAAACCTGGCAAAGTGGGAGGTACTTGAGTAAACTTGTGAGGGTTCAATATCATGAACAGACAGTAAACTGAGTGCCTCTTTCACAGATGATAACGATCAGAGAATATTTACTTGACAATTGTACTTTGTACTATTCTAGATAGTAATTTTGTTACAAATTAAACAATAAATGATTTAACATTTAGTGGTTGAATTCATATTCCTGTACATCCTAAGACAGCTTATTGGATTCTTGTTAATCGGAACAAAAGCTCCTGCGTTTCCGAATTTGACAAACCAAGTTGTCAATATTGTATGTAAAATTTGTGAGAACTGGTCCATCAATATAACGATTGCCATTGATTAGAACAGAATTTGACACTTCTCAAAAACAACAGTTTGCAGAAAATATTTCACTATCCCTAGTTTTTCTAGAAATTTCTTTTTGCATATCAAGCACGTTCTTCAATATAAAGAATATTTAGAGAATATAAAAATATATGAATTAATCTTATAATAATTTTTTTTAAAATAGTCTATCTCATTCTAATATTTAGCGATCGGGAACGACGATAATAATCCCTAATGTGGGCACAGAAGGTTGATTTATATCAACCACATTAAAAAAATCTTACTAGGTAGTTGGTCATCGTATGTAATTATTTTGAGTACTCATAAAATTAAAACCAAGTTTTTATTTGGATTTGTTTTAATTTGACAAAAATGACGAATTTTGTTTGTTCTTCATATAGTGACAGGATTAAGTATCAGATATGATTCTGAAAATACATCAGGTTTATTATAAATAGTAAAACTTGACAGTCTAGAGTGAATAATGAGGTTGATACTTTGTGTAAATGCAATCTGGAAACAGTATTTCATTTTCTTGTCTTAAAAACAATCAGTTCCAGAAATATATTTTTCAATCCTCTCTTCACAGTTTCCACATGTAACGTTGTGTACTCGTGAGCAGTTTACAGTAACTCCTTACTTTCCTTTGACGTTGGGCCAAGCCAAAAGAGCTCTCTTAGAAACATAGGTATAGGTATGTAAGTAAATGTGGTTGATGGTATTTGATATAATCGGTACAAGATCTTTTTTATACGGATCCTCCGAATTTTGGTAATATGACGAGCCGGTTTTGAAATATGCATGAAAAGGAAAGTACCTTTGTATATGCATAAGTAAAACCAGATGATGAGATATTATGATTTGCTATGGGGTGTGTTATAGGACCATCTTGGTTATTCCGCAGTATCAAAAGATATATAGATATAAACTACAACTGAGACTAAAACTATTTAATGACACCATTTTATCTAGAAACTTATTATGTTAAACAGTATACGAGGTATTGTGCAATTTGACCTTTTCTACACAAAAAAAAAATGAAATAATGAAAATATACTATGAAAAAGAAATAAGTTAACACCCGCATTATCATAGATTAATTTTTTTAAGCTCCTTAGAGAAACAGACGAGTCTTGGCTTGATTCCGTAACCAAGAGAGAAAAAGTTCTCCGTTTTAAAAATCATTTGAGGGCAAGCCTTGAATACTAAATCTGTTCCAGATAAAAACAAAACGCCGAGGGAAAGCACAATTTTTAGCGTAATTTTAAAACAAGAGAACACTATCCTCTGCATACTCTGCTCGTTGAGCTACGTGACAGACAAGTTCAGTCCATTTAAAAAAATGAACTGTTAACTTTGACTTAGCCCATTGTAATTTAAAAGTAGCCTTTCTCTTGGCGGGTTTTCTAACGGTATGATTTCTAATATCAATTATAGTAGATGTAAGAGTATCCATGCAGTCTTGATTTATTTCAGTTTTTGGTATATATTAAATTTAAATTGAAATCTGTACCTCAACAACTCATGAATAGTTAGGGGTTCAATACTTTGTAAGGAAGAACTGTTACTAGGCCAACGGTTTTGCAAGGAGGTTATTTGGTGAGAATAAATTTTACCCAGTTAAGGGTACTCAATTTATGAGGCTGGGTGGCTGGGGTGGACTTCAGGAGGGCTCCAGAACCCAAAGGTTTGACTCACGGCTCCAGTGTGACATAAAACAATTTTCTGCCCAGCCGGAATTTAATATACATATTATATTATACGCACAGATAATACTTCCTAGTGTAGTCATGCTAAAATTTATTAATTATTTTATTACAACACCAAACGAAAACATTATATGAAGTTAAGGATTTTTAAAAGTTACACAAATTTTTAGTACCCAATATTCCTTTTATTTTGCGACTCTTTGATTGATTATTTCATAATTATCATTGCAAATAGATGAGCGCTTTAGAGAAACAAAGTATTCTTATAAATAAGAAACAACGTCAACAACTGCCGACCGTCTCTTTTTAAAAATACTTTTTTTGGCTCTGAAAAATTTTTTAAATTAAGAGAAAATCCGAAAAAAATACCATTTCAAGGTGTCACATTTTTTTCAAAATTATCTTTGAGGTCAACCTAGCCAGAATCGGTTCAATAACTGGTAAGAATGGGTTTATGATATGTCTGAAAGGTTATGTTTTTTATTAAAGTGGTAGGACAGATGATGCTTCAAATTAATGAACACTTATTTAAGTGTTATACATTTGTTACCAAATTCTGAATTTTGTTTTCCATGCATTCTCGTTTTTTGTAAAGCAATTCTCAAGGGTTTGCCACTTCCTCTGTTACATTACTTGAAAAATGAATTACAATACATATCAACAATATACTAAAAGTAATTTTTATTTATTCAGCACCAGTTTTAGCCCCGTCTTAAAATAAGATAAAATATGTTTTATTGTATTAAATAATACATAATAAATGTTTTAGCCTTTATCTTTGAAAATTGTATTGTAGCTACGTACAATTTTCAAAGTGAATTTAGGATCACCATTATTCATTGTATTATATTTACATTTAAATTGTTATTAATTTATCATATTAATTGATTTCAAATACATAATGATGGTCATCATGACCAGCCGAAAAAGTATTTATTAGATCTCTATCGATTTATATTACGTAGGTATAAGAATGTGATTTTTAAACAAATATATGAGACACATGGGCGCACCTCCCCCCAAAAATATGAAAATATTAATTTTTTAGATAATATCCCTCTGATCTTAAACCAAAAAAAAAACTTAACCGTTCTGTATTCTTAAATTTTAGGTTGCCCCACTCCATCCTTATAGACAAAAATATTATAATTTTTTGAAAAATAAATAATAACCTTCATATTTTTATCCGAAAAAAAAGTAGTAATATATTGTGATTCGAATAATGTGCTCTAATTTAAAAAATGTTCTTTTCTTTCCCTATTATTAAATCAAAACCTACTATAACCACACTCCATTCCGGAGATATCCTACATTATAATATAAACTTATAGTGATCTGTACTTTCCATAAAATGTTTTTTTTAATAACAAAATTAATATTTTAAGTTTTTTTTTTCAGTAAAGTTTTTTTCAAAAGAAATTTAAGGATTATTTTCACTCGGAGTTATGTATTTAAAAGAGTGAGATAGAACCCTAAATTAATAAATATGTTACTTTTAAAACGAAATGGGAGGAATAAATTTATTTAACATCATAATCGAAAAGGAAGCCTATATTTAAATATACACATATGCTATATAGTAGCATTTTTAAAAATAATAATGAACTATTGAGTATTTAAATATTAAGGCTACATCAGACACTGTTTTAAACTACAAGCAGTGATTTTGGTACTAATAATATGGACAATTTCCTGCTGCTTTTTAAAAAAGATTATAGATATTTATTTAAATAATTGTAGCGAATTTATTTTATTAATAAAATTGAAAAATTAAATTTTAAATATTTTTACGTTTAAAATATTTGTAGAAACAAAAAAACTAACAAACGATATAAGGTATCTGCTGATGTCATTAGAAATTCGAAAACGGTAATTTTAGAATTACCGAACCCCCAAAGAATGAATAAATAAATTTGTGAAAACCTAAAACTGTAAAACGTAAAAATATTTGTAATTAATTTTATAATAAATTTGACAATAAAGAATTTCAAGATAATTTAATACCCATAAAATGAGTTTTGTATTTTTGTAATGAGCGGATGTATTTATTATATTCCAAAAATTCATTCATGAATTCACATCAATGTACTTGATCTTTAATATTTTGGATACTAATTTTTCGTTTTTTTTTTTTTTATTTCAAAATTACCTATGGCATAACCAATGTTCATGAAAAGTACTGTGGAGTTACTTACAACAGTTGTAGTCTGTAGGCCCATGCTGTGACTAGTAGAGAAGAGATCCATCCAGGTTCTTTATATAGCAACGGCCCCACCTCAAGTAGTCTTCATCGCCGGTAACTCATGCCTCTTTATTTCTATACTATTTACATTACTAATAATTATGTATTATAAATATATAACAATCATAAATTATTCTCTTTAATAAAATCTTAAAAAATGAAGTAATATTTGTTTACATTTATTCATAAATTATTTACTGAGCTCTTATCAAGTAGAAAAAAAAAAACCTCTTAATACTATAAAAATAAACTATAAAACTTAAAATCGTAAAAATATGATTTACAATTACGGTTTCTTTTTATAGAATAATCTATAAATCATATAATCACTACGAAACAAAACATTTTTTTACATAAAAAACTGCCAAAGTATAATTTAAAAAAAATTCCTCGGTAAAACATGAATATTTTATTTAAAATTTTGGAATTTTAGGTTTAAAATTTTCAAAAGAAAAAAAGTTTGCATTATTTTATAAAATTCATTATAGATTTCAAACTAAGATACAAAATTACTGCTAGATACAAAATTTATTTAAAATCTATAAAACATCAAACGAAAAGTACTAAATCATGGAGAAAATACTTATATACTATGAATGAAGACCACAATCAAAGGAAAAAACTAGGTAGCTCTAATTATATTTCTTCCAAAAATGAGTAAGAACGGTTTATGGCAGGTTTTGAGTGGTTGGTGTAGAGATGGGGATAATGTAAAGAAAATAAAAATAATAAATAAATACTATATTAGCAGTTGGAAATAATTTTCTAAATATAAAATGTATACTCGTTTTATTATAAAGCAAATATTGTTTCAATTAGGTTACAAATATGAAGGATATAATAACAATTTTCTTTTACTTTTAGGAAAGGAATTTATTCATGATCCAAAGAGAAGGAATATGTATAGAAGAAAAAGTAATTTTTGTAATAATAACTAAACCATGCTCCGTGCGTTTATTGTGCAACCTCTAAAAAATAAATAAAATA
>NW_027104644.1:31270-35546 GCF_000696795.3 Halyomorpha halys | reverse complement strand
TTACAGCAGGTAACTCTAGACGAATCGTATTGGTAAAATTAAAGAAACGCTTTTGGAAAACCTCTAAATTAAGGATAAATTCAAACATTCTATTAAGAAGAAAGAAAAGTATATGATAACAGCATTTGCAGATAAAACATTTTTTTTTTCCGATACAAAAAATAATTTATCAACATTGGAATATAAGAATATATTATGGACTCCATTTCGTATACCCAAATTTAATGTAGCCTCCGTGGTAAAATAATTACCTACCTCTTGTTTAACCCAATGTAAACCTTATTTTAATAAAAACAAAGAAATCATTAAAATTAATTATTCTTTGAGAATGTAAGTTCTTTGATATTTATTTATCCAAAAATTGATAACAGTGATTGGAAAAAAAATTATAGATGACATCACGTAATAACTTCGTTACTGACTTTTTGTGTTTTATTCTTGTTATTTCCAGTTTCAAAAATCTTTTATCCAATTCTCCTGTGGCTCGGAAGTAGGTAGAATTACTCTAATTAACTTTAAAATCCATTTCTGCCGACTTACAAGCCACAGATGAATTAGATGAGAGATATAAACAAATTGTAAAAGAACACTCTAAACATTGAAGATAAAATAGCTCGGTTTATTAATATTACAATAATAACGTAACATAATTAATAAATAAAATAGAAAAATTAAAGGAGATACTGCAATGTAACAAAGAGTAGAGTTATTTTTTCTTTTTACTAAAGCCCTCCCTTGAAGAAATGGAATCGTTATTGCTATAATTAAATCTGTTTAATGGTTAGCTATTAACTTCCAGACCATTTTTTATCTACCTTAAAGAAATCACTTTACAATAAGGAAATGTATTCCTTTTCACAAAGAACGACGATATATTGTTGTTCAAAGTATTTTCAAAAATAATAGTAATTATATTTACGATGACTTCTTCAATAAATACGATATACCCTATCGACATACCATGTCACATATATCATTGTTCGGCTCGCAAAGAGTTCAGGTTGCATGCATATAAGATGATTCTGATTGGCCTAATATGTAAGTAAGACGTGACAAAAGTTTTGACAAACTGCAGGCTTGCTTGCATTACCTTTGATCATTCAAAATATAGATGAATGTATCCGAATTGCTAATTCTCAGATTGCATTCAAGTTTACGATAGAGGTGATAATAATGCAATTTTATTTCATATAGTTTAAACCTTGAATTAAGTGTCAAATAGAATAATTTAATTTTGAAGGAAGAAACCCCGAATATAACTAGAAATTGCAAACAAAGAATTCTAATGATCCGAAAGTAAATGTATTCAAATAAATTATTTATATTATTGTGTTTTAGTATTTAAGATTTTATATAATTAGAGTTGATTATTGATGCTGACAGAATCTTCAATAATTGGAATAATAAACGATCTGACATCCTCCCAAGATTTCAGATTATAAAACCATTACCACTTTTTTAAGTGAGAAAACAACCCATCAAGTTGTTCATCATCTCAAACTGGTTTTGAATATGTTAGCGGTACTTCACAGTAATACTTCAGAAGTGTTTAATTCTTCAGGGACTTTCCCTCCATTCTTGATCTTTCAAGAAGGAACGAAAATGCTCGGTAAAGAAGATTCTGAAAATAGTCTGAGATGAATGAATATTTTTTTAAAAGAGAATCTATCTTTTATCAACTTGGCAAATGATCTTATTGCAAACAAGAAGATGTATGAAATTGTTGTTATGCATAATTTGAAATACCTTCGTATTCATACTAAACGTCATTACTTTTCCCTTTCATTTTAGATATCAAGATACCTTGTTATAAAGGTAAAAAAATAATGCATTTTCCTTAAACCTACATTTATAAAACCTAAAGGATTTATGTTGTACATGAAAGGTGATTTTTAAATGTTTTTGTAAACATGTCTCCCTCTTTCCTGGATGGATATATTCAGTATATGGAATATGATGAATATATTTTTGCAATAATAAGATCAAATATGCCATTAGAAATTAAAAATCTTAAAATATGAACTGTAACAATTGTTAAATTACTTCATAATTAATGTTAATTTATAAAGAAAAAATATTATTAAAAAACTTATAACATAATATATAATGAATTCCTGGAACAAAGAAGATAGAATTCAAACGAAAAATTCACGTGAGAACATAAACATGTAGTATATATTTATTTTTATAAATGTACCATTTATTTGGTATATTTTAATGAATACAGAATGAAAGTGGTGTTTCCAAATAAAACTCATAAAATAAACAAAAACAAAAGATGACAGAAGAGTGCATAAATAACATAAGGAAAAAAATGAAGTTATCGGCTGATCCCATTCACTTTTTTTTTAAATTATTATTTTAATAAGTAAACATATTGGTTTTGGTTTTATCAAGTAGTTAAACGGTCATCCATAATTCCACTATTTATTTAAAGGTCTACACTAGGAAAATAATGTTTAATATAAGTGGGCTACATTACTCCATTTTTTAACATCATTTTAATAAATTGTGAGTTAACATTGGCTACAAAATATGTATCTGATTTCATTTTTTTTTTAACCAGATGAAATTTTTAAAAATCTATTTTTATGCATTTAGTAATTTTTTTCTTTTACTTCAATTCGAGAGAAAATTCTTTTAAATATTATGTGAAGAATCGTCTCCACTATCTTTAAATATTTCAGAAACCGTTGTAGAAAGAAAGAACTCGTCATAGAAAAAAAATCGAATTATCTATGTTTTCCTCCATTCTCGTCATATGCGATTGTATGAAAATCTGTTTTTTTCTCATTCATGGAGGAGGTAGGAGCAAGAAGTCACCAAACGCCATAGTTATGATTTTAGACGCTGACATTCAAACATTCTTTTCGCATCTAAGCAATGACTTATTTATTTTGGAATTGTATTAGAATCTCAAAGGTGTACTGCCATTCTTGCACTTTTTTTTTTAATATCACCCTTCCTAGTTATTTCTGACATTCGAGGGGGTTATCTAGAAGTGACCAACTTATTCTAAACGTTGTGAAGGGCCAAGTTTATGAGCAAAGTCCACACCCTGGCTCGGATTTAAACCGATGCCGCCCGCAGTTCGCTTCAACATGCACTTCAACCACCTGAGTTACAGACGGTAACTTCCTTCTTGCACCTACCTCAATTAACATAACTACTATAAAGCGCGTTAGCATAGTTCTCTTTATTACACCAGCACCCTATTTTCGGGAAGAACGTCCCCCTCACATTATACAATCCTAACCTGCCAATAGTTCTCACGGACTGTAAATGCTACTATGCCATATCGTGGTGTCAGTTATCTCACCAAACCACAATAAGGAAAATGTTTATTTTTCTGTAGGCCAAAAGATGCCACTTCCGAAAATACGTTACGCAATCCTGTCAGGAATTACTCTGAAAGCAATTGTCCATTTTAATAACTTTTTTTCGTCCTCTGTACGACCTGTTTTTAATGTTTAAACAATGAAATTATGTCGGATATGAAACTATTATGTTTACTAGGAAGGAATGCAAATAAAAATTAAAATGAAGAGAATGTTATATTAAATTTAAATATTATATTAAGAAAAAAATAGTCCCCTCTTTTACCGCAGCAAGATGTTTCACTATATTGTTCTTTTGTATTTAGGTGAAAATGTATAATTACATTAGATTGATTTTTTTTAGCATAACCTGGATAGTAAAAGAAAAGGCTTTTATAAGTTTATTTGATAAAAAGGAGAATATATATTAATTGCGAAAAAATTGAGACTTATGTCATGAATGTTACTGCGTCTAAAAAAAATCAAAAATATAAATACTTTATTCATTTATGCTGCTCAAATACATCGGGTTGCTACATTACACAGCATACTGATCAATCCGTGACTGGACAAATATAAGTTACATATTTTTACATGATATAATATAATAAATAGATAACATTTTTTTTTTCTTCCACAGTTTTCTTTCACTTTTCTTTTACAATTAATACCAGTCTACAAACTAACTACATGTTTTTCGATTTATTCCTCTTTTTCTTTTTCCCCTTCTATTTCACAATCCATATTTCATTTGACCAACAAATTCCCCTATATAACAAATATTAAAATATTTAAAATAATAACTAAAACAACAAATAATATATGCGATGCATGCATGCCATCCCACTTCTGGATAAACTCTCATACTCATTAATTTCCATGCATGTGGTGGTGTATGATTCCCAGGGAGTCATGTATTATATTCTCTGTCATCCTAGCCACGTCCTGGACATCGACCC